>NC_141761.1:33169004-33475254 GCF_982258835.1 Parasteatoda tepidariorum
AAAATACGTTTCAATAAAAAGCGTTGTCAATAATGCCCTGCAGCTTGGACAAAATGACCAATTTAAGTAAACTTTTTCGCAGAAATTGGTTTTCAATAACCGATTTTCCTTTATTTTGTTCCTTTCCGTTATAGTACGCGCATTAACAAGACATAATGTTTCGAAATTTTAAACATTGCTTATTTTTATTTATTTTCTATTTTAGCTTAAATACCCACTTTTCTTAACAAAAAAAACTTCTTAAGTTTTAATTTTAAACTCAGTTTTTTCCTTAAAAAAATTGCATTGAAGTAGGTTACAAAATTAAAAGATTTGTGCCAAAAAAATTGAATTTTCATCAACAGGTTCTAAGAAGATTGACACCAAACTTCACAATTTTAAAACAGGTTTAATCTAAAAATGCGATTCATTATTACGATTAAACAAATATAATTTCCGTGGTGATTAAAACTAAATGGTCTTACTCTACGGTTTATACAAAAATAAAACAATCATTCTTATTCATTTTTCTGACATTTCCTTCTCTCATAAACAGCTATCAGTTAAAATATGAAGGAGTACTTTCGAAAAATGAAAATATTAAATTATGATGGGCTCTTATTTTAAAATTTATATTTAAAATGAAGTTGCACTAAAATCTAAAAATACCAAAAATATTTTATCTATCTTAACACATCGTTAAATGGTGTCAACAACTTAACACCAAATCGGTATAGTGAAACATCGAAGATAATTCTTGGTGTGATCTATCACCAAAGTTAGTTTTCGGTTTAGAGAAACACCAGGAATGTTTTTACACTACTGCTTTAAAATAAAAAGTAGCTACTCTTTTGGGTATTCAGCAACACTATGGTGTGTTTCCATAAGTTTGCATTAGGTTTATGTTACTTCCCCATAAGTGTTTAGTACTTTACCATAAGATTACCATAAATGTAAGGTGTGTTTCAATACATTTGCCATACGTGTGGGGTACATTTCCATAAGGAATTGTCTTGCCCTATATATATACAGATATCTAAATACTATACAGATATCTATGGTTACCATAAGTTTATAATGCCTTACCATATAAATGCTATGCAAATCTTTATGGTTACCATAAACCTATGGTATCCTGCATACAAATTTTTATGGTTGTCATAGGCCTATGGTATCATGCCATATAAATGCCATACAGTTCTCTATGGTTACCATAGGCCTATGGTATCCTGCCATACAAATTTCTATATTTGCCATAGGCTTATGGCGTTGTGCCATATAAATACCATACAGATCTCTATGGTTTCCATAGGCGTATGGTATCTTGCCATACAAATTTCTATGGTAACCATAGGTTTACATAGATTACCATAGGTCTCTCTATGATGAATTTTCCTAAGGGTAAAATGTTTTATAACAATAAGATAAAATAAAAATACGAGTCTGTAAAGTTACTTGAAGATGCTATTTAAAGTAAGTACAATTATTTTAGAATGCACGGACACACTAATGCTTAAAATAAAATTAGCTTGGCTTAATAAAATTGAAATTGTAAATTTGACATATATATTTACAGAAACACAAAAATTAAGGCAAATTCGAACGAGGTTTAACATAAAAGAACTAAATCGAATGTAAATCTTTCAAAAATATTTTAAAAATCTGACAAATATTTAATAATTAAAGTATAATTATCCATAATAAACAACATAACTATAAATTTTTGGTGAATTTTTTATAGTACAATTTTTTGTAGTAGAATAACAGCTTACAAGATGACAACAAACGCACACAATCTCGATTTCAATGGTAAACAATCTAGTGTTTTTATCTGACGATAGCTAAACACACGCCTAAATTGGTATTTTTAGAATCGAAAATAATTTATGAATGGTGGGAATACATGCGAACTTGATGTAAGTATTCTCCATTATTGGTGTTTAGATTTGATTACACCCTTTAAAATGAGTATGAACACTTGATATGGTATCAACTTGAAATAAAATGCTTATTCACGTAATTTTCGAGATCGTAGAATACCGAATTTAGAGATTACACCTCAGTTTTCACAGTGTAAAAATCATGTAGTTTTGGAGTTAAATGTTGAGTGATTTTGGAATAGAACGCCATGTTTTAGAGTTAGTTACCATGGATTTTAGGGCTTGATTTAGCATACATAGCGGAGATACTACAAATTTCAATGGTTAATTTTACATCCTAGAATTTTTTTTAGTCTTGAGTTTTCTCTGATAATTTTTAAATGTTGGTATCATGTTAAACAGAAAAGAATTTTTATTTGATTTTAAAACATATTCTTAATGTCCAGACATTTCGTAAGAAGAACTTTCTTTATTATGTTGAAATAGTAATTGTTTTTTGTTAATTTGGTAGAATTGAACTTACCATGCAGAGATTTCAGATAAGCCTTCCCAGCTGATATTAGTTGCCTAGCACAAGGATTAAATTTTTCGAGAATATTCTGTAAAAAAAAAAGTAATTGAAGTTAATATTAATAATAAATTTGTGCACTACGTTTAAATCATTTAATAATATTTATGGTTATTATAATGTATTTTAAAGTTGTCTTTTTGATATCAGACAACTATAATTTAAATTGGCATGAAAAATCTGAATACTACATTAGCAAAGAAAATCACTACAACGGTGAACCATAATATCTAGCAAATTTGTTTGTCCTTAAGCTACGCCAAGATATCATGCCTTATACCATCCTAAATAGTAGCGGATAAATATTGCCTTGGGAGTAAATATTTCTCAAAGATAGAAATTGAATATATTGTTTTTGGTACTTATTTGATGCACTGGAAAAGAGGAAAAAGGTAAATGAGCAAAATGCGTTTATTTGTCTACCATCAAACATCAAAAATTAAAATAAAGTCTTTGGTAAGAAATTGGACTATATTTCAGGCTGAAAACTAGTTTAATGTTATTTTTTACGAGGTAAAATGTTTAGAAAAATGAAATAGGCGCAAATGTGTGACATACTAGAAAAGTGTGAACGTATAAAATATGTTTTTTTTTTTAGACAGCCATCTTGAAATATAATTAAAACTTTAAAAAAGCCATGTATGATAACAAATTAATCAGCATTTCAAGCTGGAAAATAATGTAATAGTGGCTTTTAAAAGCAAAATTTTTACAATGGTGAGAAAAATGGCAAACTTTAATTTAGAGAAGAGAATATGTTAAATTCTTCACATTTCCAAAAATTCCGATATGCCACCGATTTACTTTTGCCGAATAAGGCGTTTATGGTATTACAACCGGTAAAAGCATGTTAAAATAAAATTATTTTGCATCCCTTATCGCCAAGTCTGTGTTGCATCGATTTAATATATTTTTTTTTTTTTTATCAAAAACAAATATTTCGAGTATGGGGAAAAATCATAAGCCCACGAATAGTGTCGTCAGCAACAGCTATTAAATAATTTTTTTTTGCTATGTTGAATACTATTTTACTGTGTCAGCATCCCCTTTAGCATGAATCACAGCGAGACCTTTTCTAAGTGTTTCCAAAGTATAGTTATAAAGCATTGTTTGTGTTCATTATTGGAAAGAAAGGATCCTTTTTCAAAAATTTAGGAGAGCTCTCAGAAAACTTTACTGTTATTGAGAATTGTTTTGTTCGTATCTGATGCACTACGAATTTTTATACTAGTGATGGTATAGCCATCAAATACAATTGTCACAACTTTATATTGTTTAGCAATATGACTTCTATATAATTGCAATACATCTAAAACAAATTTAGTTTTTGGCCAAGACAATTGGTGCATAAGTGCACCCTCATTAATATAACAAGTTTCAAGTGGAAACAAGTTATTTAAAATAGATATTATGTCATTAAATATTCTTCCACATCAAAACAAATTCCGGTAAAATTACCATACTGCGCAATAATGACATTACTGGGAAATAAATCATAATTCTGGTAAATAAAACCAAAATATGCTGTATTTAAACCATTTATTAGGCAACTTTTCCGTTCATATGGTTAGAATTTACAAGAAATTCTGATTTCCAAAATTATAGTTCATGTTACCTCACATTTTGTAAAAAATACAAAACTGTAAAGCAAATTGAACTGAATAGATGGCCATGCTCTAAGATACCATAAATACCAAATTATCAAATTTTATCTCATATTATAAAACCATATTTTATTGTTAATTTCTCCAAAACCATTACGCATGCCCTTCGGTAAAAATTACTGAACTTTCTGGTGTTCTTGTACAACCAGAAACATGGTAAAAGTTATCTTATTCTTGTAGTTTTGACCACACTTTTTTTCTCAGTGTGTCAATGATGATTTTTTACTTTTCCTTTATGACACAGTTTCTGTACCAAACAGAGACAGATGAAGTAAAAATAATTCTTTGGTAAAGGTATATTTCAATTTTTGTATATCATGGCTAACATTCAAGTTTCTCTGGGTTATAAATCCTGTGTCGATAAGTTGAATCACTCCATAAATCATTACATTTTTCTTTACATCTTCCTACTCACAGCTGGATCTCCTTTTTAACCAAAATACCAGAGTTCAATGAGCTTTTCCAGTCAGTTTGGGTTAAATCCGGAGTTCAAATGACTTAGCTTCAACAGCTGTTATCTTATGTTGACTGTCTGCCAATCCACAGAAAATTGTATGTAGCTCAAAGCATTCCAAATCAAATGGATGGTGATTCTGTGAAAATCGAAACAATGTAAAAATAAAAAATAAAAAAAAACAACTTTCATATCTTTAGATTTTCTAGCATCAAATATTTCAACGTGCTAACACGGGGTGCTCCAGTCTAGCAAAATAAATTCACAACATGCAAAGTGGCTCAATATAAAAGTAGCTTGTTAGCTATTTCCCATGCTTCTTTCACGTGGTAACTGTCGGATGTAAATTAGGTTCAATGTATTAATGATATACAATGTTAATAATTGATTCGATAAAACAAATTAGGAGAAATCAAATTTTATCATGAAAACAAGACAATTCAACATTTAACCTAAGATAAAAAGTAATATTCACTTAAGCAACAACTGACCTCACGTGCCAACTCTTCTTCGTTTTTTAATTACACCTGAGGGGTGAGGGCAGCACGACCTTTGGCAGTTGTCAAACACTACAGTAATCCATCTTGACGTTTTGTTGATCGCATTAAAGTCTGTTCAATAAATGTATATATGTAATAATATTCTATCCCACAATCTGTTGTGCCTACGAAAGGTGAAACAACCAGCACTCGATAAGCTGTAAACGTCTTCATAGTTATTTTCAGTTCTATCTAGATACACCCTGCCAGATACACCCTGGCAAATTTTGAAAAAGATTTTAAGATAACGGCTAAAACAACGCGTTTTGGGTGTTTTAGAATGTGAAAAATGACCACCTACTTTATCTTTGCAAACATTTTACTTCTATAAACTATCATTATATTATTTTTCCGCGTAAAATATCATGTAATTTGACACCACACATAATTTTTTTTAATAAAAATTCAATGGCGGCGAAAAATGCGTTTTACTCAATTACATTGTAAAATGCCATAAACTTTGATTCCACATATTTTTTTTAAAAAATATTTCAAAATGGTGACCAAATAAACGAGTTTTCACATGTTCACACTTTTCTAGTGCATGAAAAAATTGCCTCAAGTGAAGTCAATTTACATCATCAAAAAGTCACCTTAAATATTTTACTTCAAAAAACTATTTTTATTTTCATTTCCAGCTTAAAATACCGTATTCTGACATTTTACATAACTTTAAGTTTTAATGATTTTCGAAGATGGCTGCCGCAAAACTTTTTTTGAGTATTCACATTTCGTTAGACTTTCAGTTTGTCAAAAATATAACAACAACTATTTAAAAAATTCAATCTCCATCCTCGTGGGTTCAACCTATTTATTGCATATTTCTCCCTCACTAAAAGACCCTCTTAAGCTTTGTGGTAGGAACCAAGCAGGCAGCAGCAAATAAGTTTACCCGTGTTTGCTTTAAGGACACACGTGATTTGAAATAATTTAAATTATGATTTTTCATACTAAATTAAGTGTTTCTATTGTCTAGTTTCGGTAGTGTAGACAACGCTGGCGTTGTTTCATAGCTTTCTGAGAAGGCATTAACGGCTTTGGATGAACTATTCTGCATTTAATGTCCACAGCATGCAGCGCCCATTTAAAGGTTTCAGTGGATGGAGCGTTTTGGATATGGAAATTCTTGAGAGTTATCTGAGGTAGCGTCTTATGTTTTCAGATGACTATTTAATAAAAAATTTCAACAAATACAAATACAGAGAATTACAACTTTCAACACTTGTCTATCCTGGTGCCATTGGCAAAGCAGAGCAGCTTCTCAACCAAGTTTTGTGTAATCCGTCATAACCACCAGGAAAGAAACTAGCTCATAGACTCAATGGTGATCGGCATAAACTTAGACACACTAATCCTCGAAGTACCCATAAAATTGAATGTTCTAGACATGGATGTTTCAAAGAGGTTAGCCATAACCATCTAGAAGGGAGCAGGCCTTGGCGGCAGAAACAGATTCATCAAATCCGACGATAGCTACTTTGGATGAAATGTGCTACTGAGATGTGTATTCACACTACTGTTAAGCTTGTTATTTTATGAATAAATATTTACCAATAATAGGTAACAGAAATGTGATTACGGCTAGTATTTATTCGGTATTTGTTTAGGTATTTTCATGTGCAAAAACGTTTAGTACGTTTATTAATGTGGAAACGAAACTATTTTGTAGAAGACTTTTTTCTACTCACAAGACAATCATATTTCTTTACTTTCTCCATTTCAGAAGCGGGAGACATCAGTAACAAATAAAGATAGGTCGACGTATTATTTTTTGTCTATTCATACCCTTGAAACAAATGTCTTCCATGCTCAACAGCATTAGCTTGAAAAACAGAAAATTTTTCAATGGTATCTTTCCCTTGAAAACCATTCAATATGTCATCATTCTTTTTAGAAATTTTGTCTTCGGGACTTATTCTGCTTGTTGGTGATGATTCCTCACTTAAATAGAGAGGACAGCTAATAAAAATGCATGGATAAGCATCCTCTTTTAATATTGGTCACTTCTGAGGTACTACAGCTATTTAACCATTCTTGTCAAGTTAATTAATCTAAACTATCATGCTTTCGTGAAAATGTTTTTCACAAACAGAGCATTTACCAGGCACAAGCTCAGCACTGGGAATTTTTCAGTCCCTTAACTTTTTTCATTCTTCATCATTTGGAAATTGAAATACGCTTACATAAGTGGCCCCTTTTATGAAATTGCCTTTACATTCCGGTACACAGCAATGGTCGAGCATTTTGGAGTTAACAAATTGAACGATGAATAACGAAATTATTAGCAAATAATAAAACTTAACAATGAAATAACAAAAAAAGCGTAATAATGGAATAATAAAACGGAAAAATTGAAAAACAAATAGAGCAACATAAAATAATCAGTAAAAGCGCGCTTTATATATCGTTTGTTTACAGATCAAACTAGTAAGAATTTTACCACGCAGCTTGACTTATCAAATACAACTGCGTGAAGTGTCATGGTCTCCTGATGGTCTTTTCAAGATGGTTATGGATTAGCTCCAATAATCTAATCTTTTTTTCCTTCTTTTTTTTGTACTTTGGGTGCATTAGATATAATAGTGCTTTGCTGGTAGCACACATCAGAACATATCGCTAAATGCTCAATTAATACCTTTCCTATTGCTTCTACCAGGTGGTAGACTGTTGCGTCTCGTGGAGATGCTGTAATTGTATAGCCGAATTACGACCCATTCATAACTTCCGGATCTTCTGATTTTCGCGGTAGATTTTTTATTTTATTTCTAAGGTTGGAGAAAACAAATACGATATTATTTTTTTCTTTGTTAAAAAAAAATGATTTGCAAAATTTATGACCCCCACGACCTATAAATAATTTTTTTAAATATATATAAGCCCTAACAGTATTCTTTAAAAATATAGAGTGTTTGCATAGTTAAAATAATTTCTGATTATGATGGTAAAATCAAATGTTTCATGACTTCCACTACAAAGAATCCCAACCAGAAAGAGTAAAAGACGGCAACTAATGTGCATTTCAAAATTGGTGCTCTTATTATTTTGTCCCATATCTGTATAACATACCCGATTTGTAAGTTTATATGATATCCTGGAATTTATTAAAAAAGTGGTTTAGCAATAACCATAATACAGCGTAAATTTACCGTACTTAGTGGCGTGTTGAATTTAAACATGCTCGTTCAATTTAAAAAGAAAATTGCACAATAAATTCAAGAATAACGATACCATAAGTCAACATAGCACCATATTAAGGTAACAGCAAATTTCCCCGATATTATAATTCTTCGCTGCCATACATAAATTTGAAATAAATTTAGCGTTGAAAACAATTTATATCCCAATGAAAGAACATTCTTCAACTCTTTAAATGTTGTATTATACTGTATGAAAAATAATATAATAGATAGCCGAACTACAAATAATCTATTTCTTTTAAACGTTTGTTTTCTTTCAAATTACCTGAAAATATTGAATAATTATATTGAAAATTTCTCTATTAGTCATTCAGGAAAACATTGCTTCTGACAGTTTTCCGATTAAAAAATTTCTTATATTATTCATAGAGATGGTGGTTTGACGGATCAACGATTTAACTGGAAGGCAGAACAAATAAAGAATCTCACTCTACTTGTATCGATTGTCAATACATCACCCTAGCAAAGGCAAGAAAGAAAACAATCGAAAAGGGCCTTCACTACGCAGAAAACTTGTTACAACTCTTTGTTAGTGTGTATAAAAGCCCAAGGGCTGCTCTCCACTTTTGTAGTGGCTAAATACTCCTTTCAGTTTCATTCATCGTCTGAAAAACAAACGATTGATTTTTCCTGACAGACGATAAAAGTTTGGAAGTATAGGTTTTCATATTGGCAAAACTGAATTTAACTAATTGAGATGCATGTTCAGAATTCCTATGTAAATGATGAAAACAACTGCAAATCAAAAACTATTTATTGAAAAGACAATTTATTGAAAGATTAATCCCAATAAGTGTACAATTATTGATGGTGAAATATTATGCATTATTGTAATTAATTCTTTTTATTACTTTAAAAATTAAAGAATTTTACTCTAGGTTATTATTGGAAAAAAATGATTTTTTTTTCTTGATAACATATTTACATTGTATTTAACAAATAATGCCATTATTTCTTAGAATGATAATAAATTTTCTCTCAGCGTTCAGAAAAAAGAATTGAAGCTTGTGATGTTGTACATAATATTTTAAAGCTTTATCAAATCTTAAGTGGTCGAAATTTTGATTGAAGATTAATTGAATTTGACGGTAGAAAGGGAGAACGGAGCTACTGTAATTACAAGAGCATTCGAACTAGTCTAAAAGGGGTTGAAATTTCAATTGCAAGATTTTATTGTTCCAGACAAGAAAAAGAGTTAATAAAAATGTACCGACTGATTAAATAATCGTCTGCATAAGTGACTAGAAACAAACAAATGATTTTTGAGTTTAAATTCGGTATCTGAAAGTGAGGATGGTAAGCAAAATTATTTATTTGATTTTTAACTTTTAAGAAGCATAACATTGTGCTTTAAAACAGAGTAAACATTTTTCTCATCTTGTGTAACATAAAAATTTCGGCGCTGAGCATAAAATAAATGGTTACTCATTGTCATTCGTAACATATGTCTTGCGATCCCATATTTTAAAACATAGAACACAGACACTTAAACTTAGAATGAAAAACCCCCCGCATTGTCACCGTGAACATTATGGAAGAGGGAGCGACGGGGGGAAAAACACAACACTAATGCTTAAAATATTTCGCGAAAAATATTTGAAGAGAAAAAAAAATTGAAAATGTGCTTAGGAAGCAGTGGAGTGGAATATCGAAAAGCTGCAGACTCTTCTTCTATTCTCCAACTATTGCATGTTTCTTTCTCATTCTAGTTTTATATAAAGAAAAAATATTTAAAAAAAAACGAATGCTGAGCAATGACTGAAATTGTATTTAAATGTTTAATATATAAAATATGTAAATATTATTCTTTAAAGAAATGTTAGATTGTTAACTTCCTATATAATATTTAATTCAACAAGACCAAAAACTAATTTTTTGAGTCATACTCCATTTTTATAGTAATATGAGTAGATCTAAAAGTGTTAAATAGAAAATATGTGTGTTTATTTTTATTTATTAAATGCGAGTATTTGAGGTTAAATGTTAATTGGGACAAATAAGTATTTTTAATGCCAACTAACTATAAAACAGCATGTGAAAGAATGTTTCGGGACATTTTTTTCACTGTAACTGGCACTGAAATTTTGGTATTGATGGCAATATATATATATATATATATATATATATATATATATATATATATATATATATATATATATATATATATATATATATATAAGGTTATTCATAATTCCCTCCGGGCAGGAACTGGACTATCGCAATGTATGCCGTGTGGTGACCAAGGGTTCACACATAGAACACCTGTAATGTATGTAAGTAAAACTTGAATAGTTTCGGAATAATTTCATGTTTCTTTTTTTCATTATAACGCTTCGAAACCCCGGAGGGAATTATTCATTTTTCAGAGTCATTTTAAAAACATATTCCTGAGTTCATTTCTACTAAACAGAGACAAATTTCATTTATCAATGCTATGTTAAGTCGCACTATGAACAAAAATACAATCACTTTGAAAAAGTGCGATTTTTTTTCAATACCATTTAATTCGCATCGTATAATACTAGTCAGCATAGTTTGGTTTACTTTTGATGAGAAATGTAAAAAGTATGGAGGGATTCCAACTTAACTCCAGTATCATGATGTAGTTATCAAGTATTTTAGAAACCATTTTCAATTAATAGTATACAATGATGATAGGTTACTTTTTACGCACACTGAGAAAAAAAATATTATGAGATTAAAACTGTAGCTTGAATCAAGTGCAGCTATATTTAAACTCCTATAGAAATAGACACTTAAAAAAATGTCATGAAAAGCATGTACTAATGACTCTAAATCAATTTTTTTACAATCTGTATCGTAACTTGCATTGTTCCAGTACAGTTTTATGAACACACAATCTATCTCAAAAACAGGAATAAATCAGACAAGTTTTTTTTTTTTTCGTATTCAGTCAAATAGAAAAATATTATTAGAATTTCCGGGAAAAGTTGATGGAATATGCGAATGCGAAGAGATAGCGGGAAAACACCTCAAAAAACAAGGCTGTTTTGAAAATATTCTTCGAATGCACGCACATGGTCTTATCGTTCTCGTATATCTCAAGCAAGTTCGCTGTCAAAATAAATAAGTTTAGAAGAGGTGGGGGCAAAAAGAAAAAGAAATAAACTCATTTAAATACCTTCTATTTTATCAGTGCCTCCAAAACTCGTCCTCAGTTATGACAATTCTTCCTCCCCCACCCTTTGAGAAAAATCTCAGGTTTTTCCTTTCCATTCTCCCTCTCAAAGATGCAGCCACACACGCTCTACTTTATTTTTTCACTCTTTCTCCGATCCCCTTCAGGGGCCAAAGGGGAAGAGAACCTGTCAAGACTAGAGGCAAAGAAAGAAATGGAAACAAAAGCAATCAGAAAAAGAAAAAAAAATTAAGTTGTACCCGACACACGTCACGTGACGGGCCCCAGTCCGTGACGTCACATGCTAAGATTCAGTGAAGATGAAAATGGGATCACGATATTCCATCAGAAAAGGAATAGGATGTTTCCCTGGGTCTCTTTTTCATTCTAAGGTTTTTGCGTAACTTTTCCCTCATTCTCATAAAGAGAAAAGAGATTTTTTTTCCTATCATTTTGTAAAGGAAGTGTTAAGCTTGTTTCGAATGCAGACTTTTTTTTCTTCTTTGCTTTCCAATATTTTTGTGTCCGCTGATATTTAAATAATTTTGATTTAATCTTTACTCGCAAAAGGCATTTTTTCTGCTGTTGTTTTCGTTTGGGGGAAAAGACATCAAGCATCACAGAATAAATACTACTAAATTACTTCTCAACAGCTTGCCACAGGATTTTCATATGAAAAAATACATAATACATGTTTTTCTTTCATAATAAATTTGATTTTGAGAGCAATAAAAAATAATATTAACAAGTGAGCTTTGCCTACTGCCCGTTTCTCTCACCTACTCCCTTGATAGCCATTCTTTTTAATGCTTATCAGATTGTAAGAACGAAATTAAAAATCATTAAATTAAAAGATTCCAAATTAACTGTACTCTGATTCACTGCTTTAGCTTCCGATTCTATTGGAATAAAACTTAAACGAAATCATTTTGCTTTGCTACCATTGTAACTTCATGTACAACTCTGCTTCTTGAATTTTTAGTAAATTACTAGTGGGCTGCGCCCCCTGCTCGCTAACGCTCGCCAACCCCCGAAAATTGCTACGCAATCTTAAATGGTTTGCTTCGCAAACCAAGCTCGATTCGCTCGCTACTGACTTCGGTAGATTGCAAATGCACAAAATTCTAAGAATTCAAAACAATCATACAAATCCATATAACAACTTTTTTTTTAAAAAAAATTACATCTTTTTAGTAAATACTAAGTCATTAAAATAAATTTGAATTCAAATAAATGACGTGTAATTCGTTAAACCCAGGGGCTCTAGTTAAACCTATTAGAAATGTGCTATAGTATAAAATCTTAAGATAAAATTTCTAAAACTGATATCTCCTTAAAAAGGTTAAAATTTTGGCTATAATTAAGTCTATTAAAAATTTAAATAAGTGAATTGCAATGGAAAAACCTGCTTATGCTCTCTCTGGTTATTTCAGTTTCCGTTTTTAAAAGCGCTATATGCTGAGCCATCTCAGCTAGATTTGGCATGTGACATTTTTAGCGGCAATCATTGGTCGATTTTCTAGCGTTGCCATTCGGGGATTTGTAATGAGGCTTTTTTCTGTCACCGTGTAAGAGAAATAGTAACGTAAACAAAACAAAGCAAACGTTGCCACCGGCGGAAAAGAAATACAGCCAAAATTTGGGAGCCACGTAAAAGAATTATATATATAAGATTTTTCACCCAAGGGGGGGATTTTTTAATAATAGTGCAAAAATTTAATTTCTAATAATGTTTAGCATTTGTGAATTCATTATTTTAATTACATACATTGTGTGGACACATTTTACACAAAAGTTATAATAAAAGTAAGTAGAACTTTTTTTAACTGCTTATAGTAATTGTCTAACAGTTAGTATAGTAATTGTATAACAGTTACTTAATAACCACTTACATTACTATTTTAAATATGCTTGTCATAAAATGTTTAGTGATATGGAAAGATGATAGGCAATTGGAAACTGTTTGTCTCGAGACCAATTGAAAGTTCGAACCTTTGAATGTCTACTTTAGTTTTTGTGTATTAAAAAAAGTCTCCAGAATGCACGGTAATTCTGGACTTCGAATACGAACCAAAAATAAAATTAAAATTAAAATATGCTCATAGTTGTAAAACTCGTTTATCTAATAGTAATCTGATACATGCAATTTTCCTAAGATATTTGAATAGTTTTAATTTCTTAATTTAATAATGGTCAAGAATTTTTGATTTGGAAAGCAAACAAATTTGAACATAACTACAGCTACGGAAGGACTTTACGTGTGTTTCAGATTTACAAAATCTAAAATTTGAACGACATTAGCCAAACAGTTACTGATTAATAAATTTTTAAATAAGACGTAATTTTAAAATTTTATTTTTCAACTACTTTTGTTTTTCGATATTACATTTCATATTATAATATGCAATTCAAAAGGTTTTTGACCTTTATTAAATTCAATAATGACAAATAGTTATTTCTTATTAAAAATGAATTTCTTGAATGAAATTATCATTGGATAATTGAGTTCTACAATTATATGCAAATTGCTTTTGATTTACAGAAATAGTTCCGAATTTAACAATTAAGAGTCGAAACTTCTGACCATTCTTCTGACTATACTATTCGGACCATATTTTCATAATCGCGGCTTCTCCCGTTTTTTAAAGGGTTCAAATTCTAAAACCGTCGAAAATAAATTTAGGCGTATTCCAAGAAAGGGTGTTATTTTTCGTAATTTAAAATAGCCTCTGCGAAAATTAATTAGTATGCTTAAGTTAGTCATTTGAATATTTAAAGTTTTTGTGAAAGTTTCAAATTTTTTTATGGAGTTACGTTGCATAAAATTTCAGAGAACTTTATGTGGCACCATGGAGGTGAAATGTAAATATAGAGTGCACATGACAATAATTTTTGTCCTCATTGTAAAACCACGTGACTGGAGGGCGAATCAAGAAAGAAAATTCTACCTTCCATTTCTTCCTGTTGTTTCAATGGAAGAAAATCAATGCAAGAATTTTAAAGGAAAAAAAATTTAAAATATGGTGATTTGCTGTGCTGAATTTGGTTGTACCGAAAAAAATTGTTAAAGGGGAAACTTATGCAGTAAATTATCACAGTTTGGAATTACAGTTCTTTTATTTACTGCAATAATGAACCGTTAGCATGTTTTTCCTTTCTTAATACGTCATATGAATCGCAGCTATTTCATTTTACTCATTCTGAAATCCAAATTAATATTTTTTAAACTATCTTACAAATAAATATATACGAATAAGAATACAAAATAATCAAAAAAAAATAATGATTATATAGAATTATTCTTTAGAAATACTTCATTTTTTTATTTTAGTGCTAAAGTATAGTGGGCAAAATTTTGACGTCATAATTGTTAGTTTCTTTTTTTTATTATTTCTGTTGCATTTTTTATATTACTTTCTATACTGCCTTTAAAAAAATAAAATTTTTCAATTTTTATTTTAATATCAGCAGCTTCCACTTAATTAATTTAGCTAGTAAAATACATTGACTCAGAGAGAAGATAAGTACAGAATTCAATTGTAGGAAATGGCAATATATGGGTGATTCTCACGAAATATGACAATTCACTGTCCCTTGCACCAAGATCTAATACTAAAAGAACTTTTTCTTAAAAAAATTAATAAATTGCATTGCTGTTAGCATTTTAAAATGACTTTGCACTAGTATTGACTGTTTTGCATCGATAAAAATTTTTACTGAACTTCAAAATGTCATTTTCCTGGCATGTCCCAAACAATGTTTCCAATAATAACTAGCTTCGAAACTTCCCATAAATTTTTCAATATCAAATTTTTTTTTATCTAAACCGGTGTAAGCATTTCTAGAATATACGCAGAGGGTATTATTTACAAAAACTTCGTTTAAAATAAATTTTTCTGTCAATAATTTGTTTGTCCCAAGAAAATCTGTCATTTTCCTGGCTAATTTTATTTAGTCATTTATAACCAAAATAGATAGAGCCAGCAATCAATATCTTATGTTAATAGATTGATTAGATACTATTACATTACATATACACTATTAAGATGAAAAAATACAAAATGAAAAAGGCAAATTCTTTCGCTATGGATGTACTAATATTTGAATTGAGTCACAGATACCCTCCTATATGAAAATGTCTTGTTGCATGAATAAAGAACCAATTTTCTGGTTCAAAATCTATTTCAAAAAATTGCTCAAGGTGAGTAGGTTTTTATGCTGTCATTTTCCTGGCTTCTTGAAGTCATTAATAACATAAACTACATAGATTTATCTGAGTTATTTTAAGAAATCATGTTGTTTTCTGCAGAATGTAAACGTCTTAGGCCAAAATATTAAATTAAAGTCAAGTTATATGCCATAAAATGGCGAATTTGGCATTATCCTGGCTGTCATTTTCCTGGCTTATAAATTTCAGGACATTGAAGTATTACCAGAAATTCTTTTTAACTGCTAATAGTGTAACGAGGAAAAGCAAATATTAACCTAATACCAAGTTTCTGTATGATTGTAATATGGTTGGATGTAATCAAAGTTATTTATTTATTTAATGATTGATTATTATACACAATTTTATTCTGTACATATCAGCAACCAAAAAATTATATTCTTCCAACAGTGGATAAAAAGAATAAATTTAAGCAATTTATGGTCCATCTAACGTAAAGGCTTAAGTTTAGTTACTTACTATTAACTTAAAATGACTGCTTTTAAAACTTCTAAGCTAATATGTCATTTTCCTGGCATTCAAGATTTGGTGAATTTCTATTTTTTTTCCTCGAGCAAATGTCAATAAACTACACTGCTGTCTGTAAGATATTAACAAATGTAACTAAAAAAGTATGCAAAAAAAAAATTTAGATTATTTTGAAGACTTTAAATTTGAAGAAATTTTTTGATCCGAAATGTCATGTTTAATAAGAATCACCCACATACACCAATATCGCATTTTCAAATTACTTATCCCAGCGTAAAGGAAATGTGAATGCCAGTTTGTCCGTACTTTGGCATTAATAAGTAACATTTTTAGCACTGAATTTAAAATTGTTACATTTCAATTTACAATTTTAACACGAAGCACAGAATTTTAACTATGACATGTGCTCGATCCGTGGTGGCTCAGAGGATTGAGCGTTCGCCTTCCAATGAAGTAAACCGGGTTCGAATCCCAGCGATGGCTGGTCGATACGAATTTCGCACCTGACTTGAGCCGACCACAGTACTGACGTAAAATATCCGTAGTGGTAGATGGATCATATGTGAGAGTCCTCTTGCCATCAGGCTAACCGTGGGAGATCTTCGTGGTTTTCCTCACCGTGTAACGCAAGTGCGGGTTAGTTCCATCAAACAATCCTAAACGAAGGCGATTTTTTTACAGTACTTGATCCCAGAGTTCTTTTGGATTGGGTACAAGCCCGGAAATTGGATGAGATGTTCAACGATGGTTATAAAATAAAGTACGACGTGTTCATAGTTTTAGCAATGAAGAAACTGTATAAAGGAGAAAGATTCATTTTTAACTCATATTTTTCTTTTTCTGAAACTTATTACATACTCATTTAGCATTATAATTCAACCGAAATCAAATTTAAGTACTCTTTATCTATTGTATTCGCCTCTTCATTATTTTTCCCTTTAACCTTTACTCACTGTAAAAGCGATAATGAAACATGCCATCTTTTTATTTATTTCCATAAATTAAAATAAAAGACATAAAATAAAGGGAAATACCTTCTCGTCAATTTTCACGACGTCACAAAGACAATAAGCATTTACTTTTTCAGCCATTAACAAATTTATAAACACACTTAAGCATAACATTTTAAATGCCGGACTATTTATTCTTGATAAATCTTTTAAGCACTTCCATTTGTAACTTTAAGAGAGAATCTTACGACTGCAATTAATTCTGGAATTTATCCCGAGCCGTATATTTGAAGCCGTATATTTTTCGAGAAAAGTTCAAAGTTATCTTCGGATTCCTTTATGCGTTTTATCGATCCTAAATTCCCCTCACTTACTACAAATTTATATCCAAACATTATTTCTTTTAATTTATACCTGATACTTCTTTTCGAACATTGTAAAAGTTTTTAGAAGATTATTTAGTTCCTCGTGGGAGAACGATTAAGAGTGTTCTAAATTAAATGCATCATTTAAATTATTCTGAGCTTTCAGAAGTGAAAAAAAATCTAGAGGAACAGTTTTTATTGCTGAGTGAAATTTATCTTAGTTCTCGCTTAAAATTATAAATATTTATTCTTTCTTTCATTTGAGGAAATTTCATGCTCCTTTTTTTTCACAATTTATTACAAACATAAACGGAATTAAGAGACTTCAGTTTATTTGAAATAATTTAGATTTATTTTCTTTATTATAAACTTGAATTCAAAAAATATCTTCTCTCGTATTTATAAGAATTATTTGACACTATTTTTTTTTAAAAAATCTGCTTAAATGTTTTGAGAGCAGAAACTTGCATATGAAATTTCGATTACTCTTTCCAACTAGAATACTCAAATTTTCAGTGACTGATGACAATACAAATATCTCCTGTTTTGTGACTGCAGCAAAAAAATTTATGATATGTAATCGCAAATCGAAAGTTCGACTATCGTACGATAATATATAGTACCTAAATTTTAACTGCAGCTCTGCGCTGAATAACATTAAAAGTTTTAAATGTAACATGGTCACAAAAAACAGAACTATTACCACATTATGGCCAAAAGAAATTTATCGTAAATACAGATTTCAATCATTGTTTCATTAATTTGAGCTGAAGTTCTCAAATGGTTCTTCGCGAAGCACTTAGTGTTCTGCAAAATAATTATCAGTGCTTCAGAAAAGTAGAGCGAATTTAGTATTAGAAATATTTTTATGCATGCTTTAAAATTGTAAGTAAAAAAGAAATTGTTTTTATCGACCAGGTAAGACATTGAGTGTATAAAATGGTAGTTGAAATTCAATGTGACAGTATAGCTCTATTTCTTCGGATACAAATTCCGCCAAAAAAAAATTCATATTATGATTCGTACAAGTTGAATGCTAAGTTCACTGAAAATGCTGATAATGAACTTCAGCGCCTAATTTGATGTAAATTTTGCAAAAAAAATATTAATGTTTCCAATAGAACTGATATTTTCGGGAGGAGGATCATCCTGAAAGGTCAAACTTGGACAGAAAAAACAGAAACTGCGAAGGTAAACTGAATTTTTTTCGAAAGAAGTATAAACTAGAGTCCAGAAAATACAGTCAGCAAAAGAAGAGAAAAAAGATCACTCTTGTAACTTTTGAATGATAACTTTTGGACCTTCAATAAAAGACAGAAGCTGAGATTGCTTTTACCATATTTTATGACTGGAGCGTGAAATCAGTGCAAAACAAAAATTCAAACGGTGGAATAAAAAATTATGCAAGCGTAAATGGCAGACCAATCGTGTACACTCAATGCTATTTTGTTGTTCCATTTGAAATTAATACAATTTATACAATTTAGTCCAAGAGGTCGTGAGTTCGTTCCCTTTCAACGGCAGACTCCAGACTCCCCGCACAGTAAATGGTGACTAGTGCACCTTAAATCTGCCGCTCACAAAATCCTCCAAGTTCTCAAAACAAATCAGTACCTTTGGAGGTACTGAATTGGAGATTGCAATTTGGACCTGAACCAGAGAAAATCAATCTGTGGATGTTTGAATGGATGTAAGAATGGGTATTCCTTTTAATATGTTAAAATGTGCATATGTGTGTGGCTGAAGACGTATTCTTGGCCATAAATGGCTTCACTGAAAATTTAAAAAAAAAAGCATTTTCTACCTTAAATTCACTTGGTTTTACCAGACAGGTTTGTTAGCTAATTGGTAAGTGGCATAAGAAACAACAACAAATAAAATTTCACCCTTCGAGTTGAATTTCTAATTTCAGCGGTGCTTCATTATAGAAAAAGTTTCAACATCCCTGAATAATAGCATTAAAACCTGAACAAGAATTTTGTGTTGGATGACCGTGCACGTTTCAATCATTTTTCTGACCCCATTAGTTTATCGAAATGAAATTTTATCCAAATTTAATCATTCCTTTCGATCAAAAAATAAAATTTATTATTTATCAAAATTTCCACCACTTTTCGTTCGGCTAAAGTGCTCACATTTTAACTGAAGCTGTCAACTTGATACCAATGCAATCCATAATTGTTTCCTAAATGCAGTATGCAAAGTGTCTCCTTATTTATAGATTTTTGATGACCACTTTGTAACATTTACTAAAAAAGCGACAAAAAGTGGAACAAAGCGACAAAAACTAATAACTAAAAATTGGAAAATTGAAACTAAAACCTTTTGTTGTAGAACTGACAAAAATCTATTTTATCTACAAGAAAAAATTCGTCTTCTTAAAGTTTTATTTCATTCTGTTATTTTAGTAGTTGATACAAATATCTCACAATTTACTAACAAGCACTTCAGAAAACTAAAACATACTTGAAAATAGAAAATTGATTTATTTTATACCTTAGACTTACTTTAGAACTCCTTTCAACTATGCTTTCTCGAACATTTGATGAAATTTACCATCTGCAAATTTTTAAATTGATAGAAAGTTGAAAATTTATTTTAAGCAAAAATAAAAGGAATAATAAATACTATTCATTTTATTATAAGGAATTCTCTATCTAAACAGCTTTATAACTTAATTACAATGAGTTCTTTTCAAATAAATTCAACTATGCCAAGAACAAATTGACGGGTTAAGAATCGTTTTCTTTTGTAAAGTGTTGCCACTATATAATCGTCAAATAAAAATCTAAATTTAAAAATAAACATTCGTCTGACAACAGAGAGATAAGTTAAATAGTTCTTTTTTTAATTTTACTAATGAATTCAATTCCGATTTAACAAGAAAGTAACATTGTAAATATTTAATTTCATTTTATTTAAATATGTTGCTAATTCATGAAATAATTTAATCAACTGATAAAATACTTGTTTTTTTTTCTCGTTGCATTGATTACAAATGTTTTTTATGCATTTCGAAACTCCTTTTCAGATTTATACAAGATTAAATTATTATATTCTTTATTTGATTTCCATCATTATTCTTTTTTTATTTCATGCTGTATCAATTAAATTTGCAATGTTTGTAACTGTAACGGAATCTATTTTCATCCAAACATATTAATCATTTTCACAAGGATGAAAATAATTCAAAAGAGTGAGATTTAAAATATATTTTAATTTATATACTTCTAAGAATCAATTTTAAAAAACTGAGACTTGTAATTTAGTATATAATTTAATATATAAAACATAACTGCATTTTAAATTAATTATTAGATAAATGAGAACGTTTTTTAAATTATTTAGAATATGAAATACATTTTTAAATATTCAGTATATTAAATACATTTTACATTATTTATTTTATTAAGCCTACTTTATATCCGATAAGGTAATGGTTACACTGACCCACACTCCAAATTCAAGTGAAAACACATGGAAAATTTAGAAGTTAGAACAATTTTAAAAAAAATTAAGGCAAAGCAAGCTAAAAGCAACGGTTTAAATGACTGAAAGAATAAAGATGAATACAGAACACAAATTATATCCGGTAAAAGAAAATTCATTATTTTATTTTGATCAGTAAATTGGGAATTTGAAACTAACCATGTGATTTAAATCAGATTTAATTGTATAAACACGCATGTGCATCAAAACTAATTGGCTTTTGAATCGACAACTGCAACGATTTACTCACGATGACATTACTTACAGGCATACAATGCAATACCTGCAAGTGACGTAGTGTGGGTATCTCGATCCTGATGAATTGTTAAAATGTGGCATTTGTTTACGTTAACAACTATTCTTTCCGCTATATTTCTAGTGAGCCAAGCCCGTCAAGTATCAATTCTCTTAAGTGAGACATTCAATTCTCTTCAATTCATGAAAGATTTCAATTCTTTAGCTATATATTTCTTACTTAACACAACGGCAAATACGACGACATGAAGAAAATGAAAAAAAAACTACCTATACATTGAAGTTGCCATGTACACAAAACAAATATATATCACGGTTACAATAAAATATCTAAGCAAACAATAAATCCAAGCAAATAATAATAAAGTAAAGTAAAAGACTAGCACAAGAAAGAATTATATTTTAACAAATTCGATGTGTGATACGGCTTCGTACTAATTAATACTAATACTATATAATACTAATACTAATTAACTTCATGTTATTTAGTATTCAAATTTATGTGGAGAAACTTAGCTCGACTTTAACACGTCATCTTGTTTATATATGATCAGATGGCTCTAAAGTCATAGTTCCAGAGTCTGGGTATCAGAGATCGTCTTCTTCTCGAATGCAAGTACCCAACTGAAATTTTATAGTATTATTTCAAAGTCAGCATTTTTCTGTATGAATGAATATTTTTCCAAAATTTTTAAATTTCTAAAATTTTCAGGTTGTAGAAAAAAGTTAATATAAAGCTGCCATGCAGAAAACTGCTACTGCATTCTGTTTTATTTACATAACTAGGAGGCTTCGCCCCCTGCTCGCTGGAGCTCACCAACCCCCGGAACTGCTTTCGCAGTTCATTTCGGATGGCTTCGCAATCCAATGCTCGCTTTGCTCGCTCATTGGATACGTTCTTAACGTCTAGCTTTTGTATACTTTTTTGAACACTGAAGTTCCGAAAACTTTTCACTGTAGAGAATTCTAAACCTGTGCATTTCAATATTAATTTGAAATTGCAAACAGTTCACATATTTTTCTTAATCACACTATTCTAAATTTCAGTTGTTGAGAAAAATAACTGTTGTAAGTTTTGTTTTAAAGTCTTTCCCACCAGAGGGCTGAAACAATGTGTTGTAAAACAATATGAAATAGTACTGAAAGCCGGATGTAAAGCATCGGTTGATAATTCGGTGAGAATTCACCCGATTAGCCATATCATGCTCACTACGTGCTCTTGCGTGCCGAAGCCTATCAATTAAAACGTATTAGCGTTTTATATAATATAGATTAGCCATATGATGCTCACTACGTGCTCTTGCGCGCCGAAGCATATCAATTAAAAATGAAAACTGTTGCCAACGCGAGAAAAGAAATATCATCGGTTTTATTGATGCATACGTACGTATTAGCGTTTTATATAATATAGATTGTTTACTTGCCGGAGGTTCACAAGGGCTCGTGAGGTGTAACAAGATACGATGTTCAGGAAAATATTTAAAATTAAATTTTTTAGCGAAATTTTAAATGGCTTACCTAATTAGGAAACAATAAATGTGCATATATGTGAACTGCTTTGTTATTAATTGGGAAATGTTAATTCACATTTTCTTGATCACTTACTTCAGGCTTTACCTTATGTATTCTTTATTTTTTAGTTGCAGAGGATTGCATACCTAGATTTAGAAAATTTAACGTTTTATTTCACAACGCCGGACTTATCATTTTCAACGCAAGTCATAAATTTGAAGCCGTCTTAAAAAAATTCTAACTTGATTCGAAGTTTACTGCAGCTTCAACTTTTCTGCTAACTAAGCAAACACTCAAAGGTTATTGCCAAGGATTCTTGAATGGAATAGTTTGTTTTCGCAATAAAACTATCGCAAAAAACGAGAAAAGGAAAAAAGACAGAAAAGTCAGCCACCGATTAGATATACTTAAACTCGAAATTTATAGCTGTAGATATAGTAATTGGCGAAAATAAAGTCAACTATTTTATACCAGCTATTATAAATTTTATTTTGAAGAATCGCTGTCGAAGATTTTGATAATGCAATAAGCAGAATTTCTTTTTTATGTTAAAGTGGAATAATTATAAATAATGGGTAGGAAAGGTTTGAACAACTTATGCAATTTGTCTGAAGCTAAAATTTCTTACATCTGATTTAAAATTTTGTCAAGGTTAGAACTTGAAATGAAGCTGTTAGAAACATTGCGCCTAAAATATTTTCCCCCTCAGAACTACTTTCCAAAATCGAAACATTTACTGTAAAAAATTCTAGATCGCAAAGTGAAAACTACAGGCACTTTGAGTATATCGGTAAAACCCATTTTTACAGTAAAATGTTATACCGTAAATTTTACAGCAATATTTATCTAATTAGAGTGATTCAGAGATTTTATTGTAATTATTACTGTTAAAAATACGATTTATTACATTTTTCGTCCCATAACACATTCCGATAAAAATGGATTTTACGGCAAAAAGAAGTGTCGTTACTTTTTACCGTAATTTTTTACAGAGTCTTATTATAATTGTTAATCAACTTATTCTAATATGTACTTCACGTTTTGATAACGAAATATTATTTTATGATGGAAAAAATGCCTTCCTTAAAACGCTTTATGTTTATACCTCGATGCTGTCCTAAATTATCCCAATCCGATTTAGGGGCAACTTATTGACTTCAAATAAAGGACACGTCTTTTCCAAGCCATTTTACCTACACTGAACCAGTGTGTTGAAACATTATAGAGAACTAATCATGAAATAACTATCAACCAATACCACGTTTCTCATCTCGTAAGTGAGGTAACAATTGAGTCTCAACAGTTGGAAATCTACAACAATTGAGAATTATGCTAGAAATTATGCTTTTCTTGTCCGTGACCCACTAATCTGTCAATCTTTCACTAAACAGATTTTTTTTGGCGGCTAAACCTCATTCTGTGCGTGAAAGAGGTAAGAGGTAAAATTATTTCTGGAAAGAAAGAGGTAAAATTATTTCTGTAGTAGAAAAAGAGGTAAATTTATTATTTTTCTTTTTAAGGCTGTTAGTGTTTTGAAAAGCATAAGTGTTCTTTCTCATACATTGAAGATAATGAAGTTCCAAAACTCTATCTAGATCCCAAAATTGCGTAGTCCTCATAAAAAGAAGTTAACGGATTAACTTAAACTTACACTTGAGGAACAATGAAAGAGTTGAAAACGAAAATTAAAATTAAAGAAAATAAACCTTAAGTCCACCATTTTAGTTTAAATGATAGGAAACAACTAAAATAAAATAAAACAGCTTTTTCTAGAAAATGTTTGAAACTGGTCGTGTTTACCGTAACCCCCTCCCCGCTAAGCACACACTTCGAACAAAATATTTTTAGCACTGAAATTTAACCTGGCCACTGTGGGCCAGAAGACCATGATCTTTTGCCAAAAGTCAAACATTGAATTTTCAACTGATATATGTGTAGGCAGTTTTAATACAGCCCAAATTAAGTATTCGTTATCATTCCAAACATTATAATTTATTTTTTGGACCGACGAGAGTACAATGTAATGAAAAATATGCTTAAAAATTTTTTTTGTAACTTTCAAATTTTTATTTCAGAAATATATATGGGAATTTCACCTTACTGTTACATATTTATCAGAGTAATTAGTCTGAAATTATAGTACAATTTTTCAATTTGTTGGATTAGTTAATACTCTTGACGAACTTATGGTTTATATCTTATCATTTGACATTTTACAATGTTTGAATGACTTTCGAAGCTTCTTTCGAAAAAATCTGCCCCATTTTGTCCGTATTGCAAATGTGGACTAAATATACCGAAAAACAAAAATTATGTTTTTTTTTCATGTTTTCGCGTTATTGAAGTTATACTTCTTATGCGACTTCCAACAAGGTTGCGTTAAACGTTTAACGCTACATTTTTATTGGCCGGGAAATCACGTGGTAGGATCCAGTTTTCCCTCATTCATTTCCATATTGTTTTGGTTCTCACTAACATAAAAATAAAAGTCATAAAACTTTTGTTTTACTATAATATTTTTTTAGTTTGTTTTGATACACATATAATTTATTAGGGAGCAGGAAAAAGAGTCGTTGAATAGAACTAGTGATCCTTCTACAAATGCTGATTCTTCTACAATTAACGTCGCAGGTTACGAAGTTTAACTTCTTCCACGCGGAGGGACTCCACGCACTTTTTTTTTGTAATATTGCTTCGCAAATATAATTTTGCTTTTCATTTTTAATATGAAATTGCGAAAATTATTATTTTTTCATTGCTATATTTAATTATTTAAACGTACTATATTATTTTTTTTTTATTTTTGCTCGCCTTATTTCAGCCGCCATTTTGTTTGTTTTGGGGTATTTTTAGTGTACTTCAAAATTTCAACTATGAATTCAATTTACCTGCACATGAAAAACCCTAAATAAAAACCCCGAAATTTTGAAACAAATTTTATCGAAATACTAATTTTGGCTCCGAAACCTTGGATGCTGGCCCACTGTGCTGGCCTATGAGTTTGCTTTGTGTTTAACAATTTCAGCAGAGGACTTGGTTCACGAAAAATCACGCTTTAACATTATAGTGCATAATATCATATTTCATTTTATTATTTGATGGCTAATACGTTGAACACATTAAATACAATATTCCTTAAATATACTTTTACTGTACCTTTAACAGTTAAAACATAATATTGCATTTCTTATAATATTATTAAGCATTAGGTAATCCATTGAATAGTTATTTATTTAATAAGAATTCGTATTTTAATTTAATTTCGTTTTTGGAGGCAGGTGGTGCATATAAGTAAACAGTACCCTCAATCTTATCATTTGAAGATCTGTCAAAAACTAGTAATTTATATTACTGCACAAGTGTGATTATAAAAAAACTATTTGGTAGCTGAAATAACTATATTTCATCATTGAAACATCACAAATATAATTGGGAATAATTTATGTCAAATAAAAACTAAAAAGTGAAAAACGTAAAGTAATGATACGATTTAGGCCACACAAAGACAAGATATAGAAAAATTTAAGATTTAGGCAACTCTAATAAATCAAAATATCCATATCCAATATTCAACAATTAAATGATTTTTTTAGAGTGTTACCTCACTCTAAAGGTGTTCATCTTAACATTTATTTAAACATGAAAACAATTAAATGAGAACATGAAACTTAACTGAAAAAGAGACGAGAAGTTTCTTTTCATTGAAACTGTAGTATATAATTTTTTTTTAATAATAATTCTGCTTCTTTTTGTTTTTAATTATTCGGTGTAATATTTTGATAGGCAGCATTATCAAGCAAATATATAAAATTAAACAATTTTAGCTGTAATAATTTTATTTTGCTTTTAAAGAAATTAAAAATATATGTACATAAATGCCCTTTTATGTTACGGATCTAATTAATCGTAATTTTTATGCTAATAACTACCGCAAAATCACAAAATCACTCTTATTAAATAAATATCACTGTAAAAATTGCGATATAATATTTTACGGTAAAAATTGATTTTATGGATAATTTCCCCAAAGTGCCGGTATACTTTATACCGTAATTTGATCCAGAATTTTATACAATGTAACTTGAATCAAATTTTAAAAATATTTATAATTTAAAGCCTAAGCATAATTCGTAAAACAACTGCGATTTTGTCATATGAAATTAAAATATTTCAAAAATATATTACAAATGCCAATAAAGCTGAGAAAGTACCAACTTATGTATTGAAATAAAAATATTATTATTGAAGTTATTGATATTAAATAAAAGTGCATATTAAAGTATTTATTTTTGATTGGCAAATAAAAAAAAACAATTCTCTTTAACAAGTATTTGCAAGACTTGCATAAAGAATAGTTTGAATTTGAACTTAGACTAGTTCACGGCAAAGTACTTAAATACAGAAAAAAATGCTTTGTTGTTACTTCTGAACAAAATAAGTTAGTAATATTAGATTAAAGAAATTTAACAAAATATTAAGAATTATAAGTAATTTACCATTAATCAAAATCATTTTGCAGTTCGAAATTTTTTTTTAATGAAATTAAATTTTTTTTCTTTTTTCTAAAAATATCTCGTTGCAGCAAATTCAAGAATGAAAATTTTTGGTGTTACAATTTCCCAACAAAAAATTTTCCCCTATACATTTAAATGTCTTTTTAGAAATTAATTTTTTGTTTAGACCTCAATGGCAAAAACAATATACCTATATCGTTTTTATTTTATTCACCGTTTTAATCAAAATGCAAAATATTAAAATTCCCTAAATGTAAATCCCTGAAAAAATATTATCCGTTTTTTAGAAACAATCCCTGCATTAAGTTATACTTTTTAAGTTCAATCACTACAAACTTTGATTAAAGATTGGTGAAATCAAAGTTTGTAATGATTAAACTTAACTGATTAAAGATTGCTGCGATGCATTTAAAGAAACATTAACTTTTTGGGATTACGACACTTAGCCCTTTTCATTTTTAATCAGTTTCTTTTTTAAGCAATAAAACTTTATAATAATTTATATTTAATCAGTGGTGCCCGATTTTATGTACGCACTTGAATAATAGTTTAATATTACATACAACTTTTTACTGTTAAATTCCTTAAAAAAATGTTCGCTACTCAAAGAATTTTTTAATACATTTATATTAAAAAAAATTTTTTTTTATTTTTACGAGCACTTTAAATTTTAATTTTGCAAAAAATTATTGACCGTTATACGTTTTTCTTTTTAAAAAAAACAAATTCAAAAATATTTTTCAACTGCGGCTGAGATATACTGAGACCGTTTTTAGAATTTAGAAAACAATACGGTTTACTAAACATTGGTTTTAATAAAACATAATGTTCCTCAATAATAAATAATATTCAGAACAAAAAGTAATCAATTCATTTCTATTTAATATATTCACAAACAAAACACATTTAGGACCAATAAATGTATCATTATATAAATTTTTCCCTTCCTATTTAGGATATATATTTTTTATTATTTAGGATATATATGGATATATATTTTTTAAAAATTACCTTATAAGCCCCGTCCACCAATTTAGCAATCTCATCCGGATCAGACATTATAAACTGAATAATCACCGACGCAACAGTTCTGGAGTTAAGGACGGAGGAAGTTCTCCGGTATTTATCCCGTATTCAATTTTATCCTGGGATTGGTGGAAGGGGGTGCCGAACACCGCGCACTCACATCACATAACTGCCGGACAACCGGAGGCAGAATGTGCCGGCCTTACGAAAGGACCGCCGGTTTACACCACGTGCTCCCGTGACGTCACGGGATTCCCTTTTCTTCGCGCACTCGCGGTATCATTCCCGAAACTGGAAAAGGAGAAAAGGCATTTAGAATGACTAAAGAAATAAGTTTCGACTTGATTTTAAATGTCCTAAGGGAAAGTTTGGTGTCATGTTGATTTTTTCCTGAAGCTAAACAAATCATTGTCACTGCGTGATTAATCATTTGCATGCTTTTTATAAATGACAAACTCAATTTCAACATAAAAAAAGTTATTGAAAATTGAAATTTTTTTTTAAGTCTCTGGGGAAAAAAATATTTCAGTGTTTTTATTTAATTTACTTTCCAATTATTCACGTTATTTAATTCTTATTTATTATTAGTTGCGAGTTTAAATGAGTAGTACGCAACTTAAATGCGTGTAATTCTCTTACTGTCGAAGTTTTATTTCATCACCATCGTTGGACAGCCTGCTTAATTTTGAGTTTACGACTACCAATATTTAACTCCGTAGCCTTGTAATTTTGAACGAAATCCAAAAGACAAGAGAACTACAAGATCAAGTATCGGGTGAAATTTGTCTTCGTGGAAGACATTTTGATGTAACTAATCCACATTTGAGTTACATGGAAAGGAAAAAAGCGAAAACCCCATGGTTAACCTGACGTTAAGGGGACTGTAACCCATGATATGCCTACCACTAAGGATATTTCACGTCAACACTGTGGTCGGAGCGAGTCGGGTGCGGAATTCGAGCTGGGATTCGAATTACGAGCCATGGAATTCGGGTCACTCTATTGGTAGGAGAGTGTTATATTCCTTGAGATAACTGACTAAATTAATGTATATAAAAAAGGAGAGTCCCAAAATAAGTATTCCCTGGTGACTGCGGGCAGAGGTGAGTATGAAAAACAAAAAAAATATAACACGATATTAAAGATTTAATATAATCTAAACAGAAAATGAATTCAATTTACAAAATCAAAAAAGAGACAAAGATGTAATTAAACTATTAAAAGATTAAATCAAAATGAAAAAGCTCCTAAAGCAGGTAAAACCAAATTTGCTTTATTTAATTTAGAAATTCAAACTAACATTAAATCTGTAAAAATCAAAATATATGTGTGTTTGTAGAACAGCACTTCTTCTGGGGACACACTGTCTACAAACACACAGGAGCCTTTCTGTTGTCACTGGAAAAACCAAAACTGACAGTGCCCCGAGGCCCCACAATGAATAGACAAATAAGAAAATCATTACCATAATTGAAAAGCACTGAAAATAATGAACAGGAAACACTACTTAAAAGTACATGAAGTAAGATTTAAAAATGAAACGCCTCCTTATAAATCAAAATATAAAACTATAGTAACAGTTACAGTTAGATAAATCACATCAAAATAAAATATAAATTGCCGAATCAGTAAGAAAATATTAAAACCAAGTGCTGACACCTGTTTGAAAATCCTAAACAATGAAACAAAACTATTCAATGAGCAAAAAATGCTTAAGTGCTGCCATCTGCTTTGGAAAATGAAATCCTTAATTTTCACCTGTAGGCAGAGGTGAGTATGGAAAACAAAAAATATAACACGATATTAAAGATTTAATATAATTTAATTTTTAAATTATCAATAATAATAATTATCAAATACGTTTAGATATTTGTTATACCACTTAATACGCTTAAAAAAATATCCAGGGAAAAAAATCAGGGCTCTGCTGAAGAAACGTTTAACAGCTTGTGTGACTTTAGTTTTGCTTACAAAGCGTGTACAGTCGAAATTTTTCTTCAAGGCCGTACATCAGGACAGTTTGACGAATGGCCAAAACGTGCTCCCAACCAAGATTTTCAATATGGTTTTGCGTTACCGTCACCAAACTTGGTCTCGCATTGTATATAACGCAGCAATATAACCCCAAATTGGAGTAGGGCAAGCCCCTTTTTTCCTATAGCCTCCTTCAATTTCGGTCCAGCAGTGGACGACTGATCGTTAAGACACGGTTCCCAGCAGATCACCGAAGTCAAGGATCACTGGCTGCGGTCTGTGTGCGGGTGGGTGACCACTTGGATCAGCCTACGTAGGGACCAAGGGTGTGCGGTATTGGTCCTCGTTAAACTGTTCTACCGTAAAGTGCTCGACTTCGCGTGCAGGTCGTCGGGCTACCGAAGCGGGGGTGCCATACCCTCTGCAGAAGATCAAAATTGTGATGGCATGTCTTCGGATCATCCTCAGGGATGTTTCCCAGACCGTCGCCAATAGCCCATAGTGCAGCTCTAGTGCGACGCAAATGAACAACAACAACCTTCAATTTCGACAGTGTAACTAAAGCACGTAGCAATGATGGTTCCAACCTCCAAAAATTCAGCAATAAAACTCCTAAACTAGACCGAGAGGCTTGGAATCAGATTGATCACTCTCGAATGGTGTATATGTGTCTCTTACTTTTAACCGCTATTTTGTATATGCTCCATCACTGTTCGATTTCCTGGGAAAAACTGGAAGGGAAACTTATCTTCGGAATTTATTACCCCGTTTTTAACTGGTAGATTTTTTGTTTGTTTGTTGAAAGATGTTATTTTTACTGTTATCTAGAATAGAGTATTCTAGTCAGCTCATATATTTTTTTAATCGTTTCATTTATGAAAAAAAAAGTAAAGCACTCCCAGAACAGTCACTTGTTGGTCAAGGAGGTCATAAAACTCTTCAATTTCAGTCCAACGACATTATGGTCGCAACGTAATGAATATTGCGTACCGGTCACCTTTGATATCTATTTGTTTTGCTTTATTACTAATAAAGTTTTGACTTCGTAGAGCTTTCCAGGTGGAAGACTCTTGGTGGGTCGCGGAGTGGTGACTGTCTTACCTGCTGACCCTGCTGTCGGTCTGGACTTTCTAGCTCCTGCAGCGAGTTTGGAAACGCCGCTCTGTGGCTTTGACTTCCATGTTCCTGCTCTGAATAGTTCATCACTGCTTGTTGATTCGATTACTCATTCTCGTGTGCGACTTTGGGCATTGTGCTTTGTGCAATTGTACTGCCACTGGGTTTCTTTCACGCGATCAGTCATCATGTGTTTTCAGGTTGCCCCTAATGACAGCTGGTTGGGGTTAAGCTACGCTTAACTTATATCACCACTTTATATCTAGAAAATTGGACTGAAAACAATGACATTTAAATAGAATGCAATAAATAAAATTCATCCACTGAATTCAGTATCCGGAAATTAATTAAATGCGCATAATAATCAATATCAAAAATTAAAACAGGTTCATTAATGTTTTTCACCTTTCGTAGATTGGCCTATGATCTTGATTATTTTTTAACGGGGATTTTCAATTCCTATCTTAACTATAAATATTGAAGTTATAATTCGAAAAGAATGCATACAACAGATAATTAATTTAATAGTACGTTTACATTAAAAAAAACTGCATTTAATGTATAATGAAACGAGATAATTGTTATTTATACGATTATGATTTTCGCACAATGTAACATCAGAAAAAAAAACTAGAGAGAAAAGAGTTTTTCAAACAATAGTTTTTTAGTTTCTCCATTGTTTGACTACTTTTCAATTCAACTGCTTCGGATATGTTTTGAAGTAATAAATTCACTCTTTTTCAAGGATTTTTGTCGCTTTAACTCCTCTGTTTTCATTTTAAATAAAGCTTTCATAACATTACTTGTGTGATTAGAATCAAGATTGCAACTTTAATTTAGCTCCAGAAATGTTTTAGTACATTGCGAAAAATTGTTAAAGAATTACCGTTACAGTTAAATATACAATTAAAAATTTTTTCCTTTTTTTTTATTTAGTGCAATGTTGGATTCCATCACTTATTTCCCTAACATCTGTATATTTCTTAATTTAGAAAATTAAATATAACAAATGCTAAATTACCTTAATTAGATTATTTCTCATTATTTTAAACAATATGTAATCGCACCTCTGTTTTGGATATTCAACTTAATATAGCATTCTATTTTGCTGTATGCAAACCAGAATACTTAAAATAGAGGAGTTTGTGCCGAAATGTTACGAATTTTTATCGAAAAATGCATTGAAAATATGATAGCATAAACAGTTTTAATATTCGATTATTGGTTCAAGAATTACAAAATGTTAAAATGGTTATAGAAATCACTACGATTCGCAGCTCATAAAAATGTTGTTACAGAGTTAAAATTTGACAAGCGGAAAAAAGAAAGTTTGTTATTGAATTGTTCTTGTTCTTCGATCATGTTTTTTTGGTTTTGAAATTTTTATTTATTTGTAATTTACTGATCTTTTACTTGCTTTCTTTACAAATTTTTTTTCATGTTTTGAAAAACTCAGAATATATCATTCCTTATAAGAAACTAGCTGTCTACGATCACCAATTGGTTCGCCTTTTTAAATAAGAAGAATTTCAAGTATTTCGAAATATATATGTGAATATAAACTCAATATGTGACAATATGTGAATATAAACTCATAGTGCTCAAATGAGAGTGTCCCGCAGTGGACTGATTGTTAAGACACGGTTCCCAGCAGATCACCGAAGTCAAGCGTCACTGGCTACGGTCAGTGTGCGGGTGGGTGACCACTTGGATCAGTCTGCGTAGGCACCGAGGGTGTGCGGTATGGGTCCTCGTTAAACTGTTCTACCGTAAAGTGCTCGACTTCGCGTGCAGGTCGTCGGGCTACCGAGCGGGGGTGCCATCCCCTCTGCAGAGGATCAAAATTGTGATGGCGTGTCTTCGGTTCATCCTCAGGGATGTTTCCCAGACCGTCGCCATTAGCCCATTGAGCAGCTCTAGAGCGACGTAAATGAACTACAACAACAATCAAATGAGAGTGGGTTTAATTTTTGTCTCTTACATGTTGATATGATATCGTGAATATTGTAATGAAATTATTAACGTGTTTAGAACAACATGTTATAACATTAAAACTACGCACAAACATATATAGCAAATCAAATTAGCAAATTTGTCACTCATTTGCAATTATTAATTATGCGAACCAGTGAATTTCATTTGTAAAGGTTTTTTGTCAAAAGGAAATGAACTTTAACTGCCTAAGTTCGAAGGACACATAGATCTGAAACAGTAAACAATCCATTTTAAAGCAAAACATAAAATTAAAAAAAAATAACTCAGCTTATTGGCTCTTCAGGAACTAAAAGATAGCATGACAAACACTGTTAGAATTTTCATTCTAAAATTATGGTAAAATAACCGACAGCAGTCTGTCTATCCAATTCAAAGTTTTCGGTAAAGAACATTTCTTAACTTAACGGTTTTAAAACCATTTACAACTAGTATTGTTAAAAACCACGAATACAAAACTATACGATTTATTACCCATTTACAACTAGCATGGTTTCAAAACCCTGAAAAGGAAATTTAACTGGATATTAAATCTAGATTTTGAATTAGGTAACAGGCATAAGAGTAAAATGGTGGTTGAGTTGTGTTTCAGCAAATGAGTCGGGCAATGTGGTTTAATTAGTTTATTTGATTGTTTCACTTTGGTTGGTTCAAAGGAAAGCGGGGAAGGCTGCGGTTGAGATGGGCTGATTCAGTGGAGTCTGATTTTCTCGCAATTAATGAAAAGAATTGGATATCAAAGATAAATCGGAAGTCGTCATGGAGGAATCTTCAGAGGAAGGCATTGACTCACGTTGGGCTGTCTGGCCAACTATGATGATGATTGTTTCACTTATCGTAAGAGATAGAAAATACAAGACTTTTTTGTGCTAAGCAGTGTTATGGTGCTGTCATCTATGTGTGAATGAGAGTATAATGTTCAAATTGTTCAGGTTCACAAATTTGGCAGTGCGAAGGCCTGGAAACTCTTCATGTGTTGAATGGAATGGAGAAAATATTGTGGTGTCAACTCTAAGACTCAATGTGACTCAAGTGACTTCATTAGGTCGTACTAGTGGGGGCGATAAAATAATGGTTGTTTAAACAGAATTAGGTTACAGTTAATAAGCTGTTTTTAGTTAACAGTTTGAATACCATATCTCTTGGCCAAAGAATACCTTTTTTGTTCGCCAAGCCATATCTATATTATATAAAACGCTAATACGTACGTATGTATCAATAAAACCGATGATATTTCTCTTCTCGCGCTGGCAACAGTTTTCATTTTTAATTGATAGGCTTCGGCGCGCAAGAGCACGTAGTGAGCATCATATGGCTAATCTATATTATATAAAACGCTAATACGTTTTAATTGATAGGCTACGGCGCGCAGGAGCACGTAGTGAGTATCATATGGTTAGTTGGGTGAATTCTCACCGAATTATCAAAAAAATTCTCACAAAATTATCTTCATCGAAGCCGATGCTTTACATCCGGCGTTCAGTACTATTTCATATTGTTTTACAACACATGTTCTTAGCCCTCTGGTGGGAAAGACTTTAAAACAAAACTTACAACAGTTACTTTTCTCAACAACTGAAATTTAGAATAGTGTGATTAAGAAAAATATGCGAACTGTTTTCAATTTCAAATAAATATTGAAATGCACAGGTTTAGAATTTTCTACAGTGAAAAGTTTTCGGAACTTTAGTGTTCAAAAAAGTATCCAAAAGCTAGACGTTAAGAACGCATCCAATGAGCGAGCAAAGCGAGCATCGGATTGCGAAGCAATCCGAAATGAACTGCGAATGCAGTTCCGAGGGTTGGCGAGCGCGAGCGAGCAGGGGGCGAAGCCTCCTAGTTAATTATAATTACTGGACTGTTTTGTTCGGATACGGAAAAGTAACAATTAAATAAATTGTTATTTAACCATTTTTTTTGCCGAATTTCTAACAGTGAAGTATTTTCGTGAAAACTTAAAATCAGTCTTAACATTCATTTCAAATATTTAATTGGTAATTAAAACGAAGATTTAATTGCCAATCAGTTTTATTTAGCTTTTTAAGCTTAAAAAAATCGTCTTTGTTCTTAAAAATCTTTCTTTCCTTAATAATTAGAACCAAGGTTTAAGACTTCATTAATCTTGGTCTTAAATGTGAATACACAGCGTATAAGTTTATCTTTAATATATCTAATCGCTGCTGTTTACAAGACCTTTTATACTGAAGTTTTTTGTTAACAAAACCAAAGAATTAAGTGTAAAAGTTGAAAAAATAATTGAATATTTAGGAGAAAAATTTGTTAAAGCCACAATTTAAGAAAGTAACGAATGATTCTTCTTTTTTTTATGTTTACATTGAATATATTGACACTTTCGAAAAACTGTTTCAAATATAAAATCAACTGGAAATATTTTACTTGGAATATTACAAAGAATTGTTTATCAAATTCCATTATAAACTACACGTCATAAGACGAAAATGTGTTAAAAGTGTTATATTGTTATAAGTGTTTTTTTTTTTTTTGGATGACGGAAATTACTGATAAAAAAAAAAGAAAAATGATACTAAGAATGCGCAAAACAGGAATTTGTGACATCAAACATGGAAAAGTATTTTAGCTTACATAAAGTCATACTGACTGCTAACAAAAACTATCCTTCTTGGTAGTTGTCTCTTTTTTCTTCGTGTAACGCAAAGCTGATTAATTTTATTTATTAAAACAATATATATTTCTGTGAAAATGTGATTATCCAAAAACTTGACTCGGGAGTTTATTATATTTGGAACTGAATTGTGTTTAAATTTGGTAAAGGTGAACCTCAAATTTACTCCTAACTACTACTTTACTTTTAATTTTAATTAAATATTTACTTTAGTAATAATATAAAACAAACAGAATTATGTTTGTTTTCAAGGGAAATATCTATTTTGAGTGAACTATTGCGAAGTGGAGATAAATTGCAGGTGACAGAAGCAAGTTGAAAAGGGAACCATGCTCTAAGAAATTTGACAAATGCTAACTGTTAGTCTTTCCGTACAGTCCGAGATATAAAACCTCTCTATAGCGATGTTACAAAGAGGTGGCACCCAGAAAAAAGAGGAAGATCATTGTCTATCTGCAGAAGGAAAAAAAATCCTCTTGGTCTACCAAAAAAGAAAAAATAACTATGTCAGTCATGACAAGGGAGAAAGGTGAACTCAGGAAAATTAAAAATTGTAGTCAAGAAAGTTAACCTTATGAAAAAGGAGGACTGCTGATTCATACAGAAAATGACATAAACAAAATTAAGAAGGAAGTTAAAGCCCTTGACAGTCTTAAAGAGTAGAATGTTTAAGTGAAATCAAGTAAAAGAAAAGAACAGATAATAGTTTATATTGCACCAACAGACATAGTGAAAGAAGATGTCATAAAGACAATGAGTGAACCAAATGAGGGTTTGAACCAAGACGAACTTGAGTACAAATTTACCTTCAGGGACCACGAGGGTACCTACTGGATTCTAGACTCTAATCCTGAACTATTCTATCAAGAGTAAAGCTAAGTTTTAACTGGAATAAATGCAAAAGGAAAGAATTCTTAAGAATCAAGCACTGTTATAGATGTTGAAGGTTAAGAACACAAAGGAAAGAATGTCAAGAAGATCTGAAGTTTGGACATTGTAACAAGAAAAAGAACGAAAGCAAAGTAAGAACACGACAAGTAAGAACAAGTAAGACAAGTAAGAACGAAAGCAAAGTACATCAAAGTTCAACCTCACTTCAAAATGTATTAACTGCATTATAAACATCCAAAAATACAATACCAATTACAATACTACATATTCAACTCTTTGATCCACAATGTCTAACCTACTGTCTAAAGAGAGATCAACATCCTAACCAAACGCATAGACTATGAAAACTAAGAAATGTAACCTTAATGAAGCTCATAAAATTTTAAATCACTCTAGAATAGCAAATATTCAACTTGGTAAAGACATCTTCCATGTAACTTCAGTCAACGAAATGCAATAAAAGCAATGATTAATTAGAATAAAAGCAATGTTATAACTGGATTCCCTCTTAATTTGAAAATTTATACCTATAGTGACAGATCAAGAGCCAGAATGATCATTCAAGCACCAGAACTAAACGAATTCCTAAAATTCTGCAATAGAGTCTTAATCACCTTAGATGTAAAAACATAATATGCATATATAAAAACGTAAACTTTATTCTTACGCTAGTGTGAGTCAGGGCTAAAGAGAATAGAAGGGCTGGTTCACTCCTTTGAAGTATCTTTCGCCGCGCCGATCCTCCGACGTCACTCTAGTGACGTCACTTTGGCGCAAAGCTCGCACTTTTACTTCAAGAACGGAGCGTTTGGCCTTACTAGCTCTAACTAATATTGGATCATTTCTTTTTGCGAGATATTCTAAGACATTTGTTAATTTCTATAATGACTTTCCTCCGTTTTTGCAGTGAATTTACAAGAATTTAAAACTATTATCGAAATGCCAGTTTGCGCGATTGCAATTTGCAAAAATTCTGATATAAAAACAAAAGGAAAAAGTATAATTTTTCGCGTGTTCCCTAAAGTAAATGAACAACTATGTAAAGAATGGATTCCGAAATGACACAGTTAATATAAAACAGCAATACGTTTATTCTGTCGTAAAGAACTTTTATAAAAATTCATTATCTAAATAGAAACCGCCTCGTTACTTTATAAAGAAAGGCAGGTGAAAAGAATTAAAAAATAGATAAAGTCAAAGAAAATTGAAATGTAAGTAAAAAGTATAAATAAAATATATAGTATATAGTTGAAATTCTCCTAATTTCATAACATATTTTTTAATGTAGTTATTCTAAATATTTATGATTTTTTTTAAAAATTATATTCTCTTCAATTTAAATATCTATAAATTATATCATCGTAAATTTAACTGTCTATAAACAATTGTAAAATTTCTAATGTCATTATGAACCTAAATTATTATTTTGTACCAGTAATTAGCGTTTAAGGCTGATGTTTTCTAATGATTAAGTATGAACAAATTGCTATTAACGGCATATTTTAAAATCAGGGATTCTAAATTTAACTTAACTTATCTTTATAAAAGAATATGTAGATAAAAAAAGTGTCGATATATGCCTTCATTTTTCTTAATAGTTAAAGTTAAAACTGAACTTTTTAAAATAAAGTATTTATCGTGTCATTTTCACCAACTAGCAAAACATTTTTATAAGTTTAAAATGGTATTTTCTTAATATAATAACCAAGAAAGTTTTTTTTGAACTATGTTTATGAACGGAAATAATGTGTTAATTGCGTAAAGTTTGAAGGCTAATAACCAGAAAAAGTCTAACTTATTTTTACAAAGAGAAAGATGCAAAGTTATCATATCTTTGCTTGCGATCTCCGAGATCTGTGGACACAGTGACGTCATGAGGAGGGAAATCGTAGCTTCAGCTCTAAGAGCGGAGTGAACTAGCCCTTGTATTCTCTTTAGCCCTGAGTGTGAGTACCTCCTTCATTTACCTAAGACAATGCACTAGATCAATTGGGATACCTAAGAAAAAAGACATAGCGATCAAAAATGGTTCATATGTGAGAACTTGAGCAGCAAGTCATTCGTATGAAGTCTCACAAATGATTACAAAGGAGCGCAATCACTTGAATTCATAGAATTGCTTGATTTAGAAATATTAAACGATGCAGATGACTTACCCACCTTCTCTTCCACTGTTGGATAAAGCTGGATAGCTTTAATGATCGCCCAAACTGGGGAAAGGAAGAAAGAATAAACATTAATGACGACTTCGTCACATTCGATCATAATTTATTAGAAATGCGTGTACCAATAAACAAATAATGGGAAAGCAACTTGAATCCAAACATAAAATTAAAAAATCTTGATTGGTTAATACATGGAAATAAAATATAACAGTTGTTTTCCTTCACCCCCAATGAATTAGAATTTCACTGGAGACTTAAAACTGCTATAGTAATGAGATTTCATACAAAATAGTAGGAATGCGTCATAAGTGTATATGAAAAACTCCTAGAGGGCAAATAATCCCTCATATCAGATTTTAAAAAATTAAAGCTCTAAGAAAAAGATTCCCAAAAGAAACCTTAGTCAATACCAATTAAAATTTGAAAGAGAAAGAGTTAAATAGAGAAGAGAAGGGGAAAAAAGTGAAGACTTAACATTTTTTATATCAAGCCCAACTACTACTTATTTTTTGGACACCTTTAGACATTTTAAAAGACAAAAATATAAAAAAATCCAATTTCGACGCAATAATTAAGGAGGGTGGCTCTAAGATCACCATTCAGAATGAAACCATAAACGAAAGATTTAAATACCACTTTCCAGGCGCAAACATAGACCATGAGCCACGCAATTCTAACTTCGAGCCTATATTTTCTCGAGAGTAGATTAAAGACGTATTTTTAATTTAAAGAACGAGAAGGCAACAGGTTTTGACTATTTCAAAAATAAAATCATTAGAAAAATACACTACGCACAGAAGACCTGGATAAGAAACTCACAACTTAAATACAAAGGAATGATAATCAACCCTAACCTTACTTGGATTCCTCATCTAGAATATTTAAAAATGAAGAATGGGAAATTCCATGCAAACATTAAAAAAAAACATAACTACAGCAAGCTGGGTTCTTAAACAAAAATCATTCATAAAAATCTACCAGAAAGAATAAATTTATATGGATGCAAAAGTTGGCACACTGATAAAGTACAAACAATCAATAAATTACTTCAATTTCTAGCGCCATTCAATACCTAAAAAATTGGCCGAAAATATATGATAAACCTGACCAGAATTTTCTAGTACTTCTCTCCGAGATAGCCTGTGGAAAATAGCATGTCTTCAGTGGATTATTTCCCTCGTTGGGGTGCACGGTAATGAGATAGCAGATACTCTTGCTAGAAATGGTTGTTATCTTACTCTCTTGAGTTAACTCCTTCAGAAATCCAAACTCCACAAAAGTAATTTACTTTCAACTTGGCAACCTATACGCTGCAAAAGGACCGGGCCTGTCTCTGTTATGCATGTCCCAGGACTCTACAATTGGCCTAGGCAAGATTTAGAAATAGTCGCTTGAAATGTGAGAAATTTCAGAAAAGAAAAAGATTTTTCTCATTTCTTCTGTTCTCTTCCCGCTAGTCCTGCTCACCTTCTTAATTGTATAGGAGCTTCCTGGAGACAGCTGTCGGTTGAGCAGGAGAAAATTTTAGATGCTCTCTGGCGACGGGATCTGGAACTTTTGATCCTGGTGTAGGCTTTCCTACACCAGGGTCATGAGTAACAACAACAACATACTTGCCAAAAAATATCAACAGTACTTCAGGAAACAAATGTTTTGTAACCAACGAATGTGAACCGGTTTGAAACTAATGATTCAGCGAATGTTTGAGGAGTAACTATAAACGCGTAAACCATGTTAGGACAATACTGAACTGCTATGTTTTGTCGTGTTAAAAAGAATGTCAACACGAAACACATTGCGCATAAAGAAATACTAGAGATCCCATTAAATTCCACCTTCAGTTACTACTTCAAAATAAAAATTCTACCACAGATCATAAATTTGCCTTTCATTCAATCTTTTATTTATTTTATTTATTTATAATTGGAAAAATGAATATAACTCCTGAAAAGAAATAAAAATTATGTATAGCGAAAATATAAACTGTATTTATTAAAATAAAAAAAAGAGTATTTAAATATTTTCTGAGATATATGTCCGAACGCGATTAATTTCGCATAAAGGTTCTACCATCGATTAATTCAAACCGAGGATTTCGCAGGTGGAAGAAGGTTTATCTCATAAGCATAGAAATTGGTCGCATAACTTACCAGGGCTAGCCATGCTTTGTTTCGCGTCAAAAGCCCACTGACAGCTTGATTAAGTAATGGATAAATGAATAAAAGCCTAACTCTCACACCACTATGGGTTAAGGAGAAGGGGGAGCGGATTTTAAGTGAAATGTTTAAGAATTCTGGGATAGCCTCAGAATTCACTGAATTCTGCGAGAGATGTGGGACGAATTCCACTTGATAATGCTTCTAGAAAGAGAAAGCAATCAAATTTACTTGGAAATATTTTAACATAGTTATGACGACGGAATATGCAATTATCCGGTATTAATTTACAAATTTATTTTTTGAAGGTAAACATATATAAATTTTAGAAAGTATGAAATGGATGCAATTTAACGGCATACTTATATTTTGCATCAGCTTAACTTGGCAGTGTGGAGTAATCTAACAAATGTAAACTGGCCTATAAGGAAGCGGAAAATAATAACTGAAAGGTGAACTGTTAAATCAGCAGGTTTTACTACTTTCAATCCCACTTTCATCACAAGCTTTCTTTTTTTTAATTTGTATATATATATATATATATATATATATATATATATATAGTTCAAAATGTAGAGGAAGCATGGAAAAAATTACAGAACAATGAAAAAAGGGGGGAAAGGAAAATAATAATAGAAATAAAAATAACAAGAAACCGGAAGAAGAAAAATTCGATAAAAAAAGGGAAAAAATTTATAAAAATCCGGAAAATATTCATCAGCTCACACGATTATATCCGCAAAAATAAATATATATATAAAAATATATATAAAAGTGTATATATATATATATATATATATATATATATATATATATATATATATATATATATATATATATATATATATATATATATATATATATATATATATATATATATATCTATATATATATATATATATATATATATATATATATATATATATATATATATATATATATATATATATATATACGATTATATCCGCAAAAATAAATATATATATAAAAATATATATAAAAGTGTATATATATATATATATATATATATATATATATACATATATATATATATATATATATATATATATATATATATATATATACATATATATATATATATATATATATATATATATATATATATATACATATATATATATATATATATATATATATATATATATATATATATATATATATATATATATATATATATATATATATATATATATATATATATATATATTTAGATATATATATTTCTCTTACACGGCGACAAAAAAAGCCTCATTACAACTCCCCGAATGGCAACGCTAGAAAATCGACCAATGATTGCCGCTAAAAATGTCACATGCCAAATCTAGCTGAGGTGGCTCAACATATAGCGCTTTTAAAAACGGAAACTGAAGTAACCGGAGAGAGCATTCTCACTAAGTATGATCTGCTGATGACAACCTAAACAATATGGAAATGAATGGGGAAAAACTGGATCCCACCACGTGATTTTCCGGCCAATAAAAATGCGCAGACAACAATGGAAAACGGTGTCAGACCATTATGATTTTATGTTACATAGAGAAACGTTTTCCTATAATACTATTTTTTTTTTTTAGAGTTGTTATATGGATTTGAATGATTGTTTTGAATTCTTAGAATTTTGTGCCTTTGCAATGTACCTAAGTTAGTAGCGGGTGAAGCGAGCTTGGTTTGCGAAGCAAACCATATAAGATTGCGGATCAATTTTCGGGGGTTGGCTAGCGTTAGCGAGCAGGGGGCGTATATATATATATATATATATATATATATATATATATATATATATATATATATATATATATATATATATATATATATATATATATATATATATATATATATATATATAGAGAGAGAGAGAGAGAGAGAGAGAGAGAGAGAGAGAGAGAGAGAGAGAGAGAGAGAGATGAAATTAACTACAATTTAGAATTACATTATATAATTTTTTATATACAATATATAGTTTGCAATAAAATATTATACAATTTGCAACTTTTAAGTTAAAAAATTATGCCGTTAGTTTTGTGGAGAAACGAGATGCTAAAAAATGAGTAAAGCTAAAAATTTTAAGTCTCACAACAGGTAGAAATTTTTATAGTAAACAAAAATTAAATCAGAATAACAAAAAATCAGAATAATTTGTGTATAAAGGTGCTTTAATAACTTGGAAAACGAATTATGTTTAAATTTTATCCAAATGAAATTGGAAACTAAATCTGTGAACAATAAAAAAAATTTGAGATGTCTTAATTGAATATTATTACAATGATGACATATAGGCCATCAAAATTTGCCCCAATCCTAAAATCTGTTCTAAATTTTCAATTAGTTCGTTTTAGAAAATGGAATTTTTTCATTGGCTTAGAACTCTTCATTAATAAAATTGATAGATTGCACCTGATTTTATTTTAAACATTTCAAAGATTACATCAGTGATATTTGCTAGCTAATGGCACTAAAAAAGGAGTTTTTTGTATGTTCGTTAATATTAATTATTCGTTATGTGAGATTAACTCAATGATCAGCATAAACACGGTATCATTGATGGATTATGTCACCAAACTGGCATTTCAAAATTTATTTAAAACCCTGTGTTTATTTTGTTTATAGTTTTGTTTTTATAACTCGAATCTATATCAAACTAAATGATTTAAATTCAATTGTAATTGAAATTTTTTAAAAAAAAGTTATATATTAAAAAGCAAAATTAATAAGAAATAGTACAAATTCTTATAGGCGAAACATAAAAAATTGCCATATCCTTATTGATACTGAATTAACTACAATGATACGTAATTAAGATTATTAGGTAATAATTTAATTAAAAAGCAGCTATTAAAAAGCAGAATTAATGAAGAAAAGTTACTTATTCTTTAAAGGGAACATTGAAAAAACGCCATACTATTATTTATTTGGATGAGGCTTAATTAATTTTGGTAATTTGTACAAATTGAAATAAAAAATAAGTGGTACACTGAAAACAAAAAGTAAGGGAGCATTGGCACTAAATCTATTCAAAAGAAGCTTTAAACATCCAACTATTATAGACGCTAATGATGCTTAATTAATTCTGCCAATAATTACTAATTGAATTGAAAAATATACTCTATGTAATATTAAGCAAAATTAGTAGAGAAATGATACTGAATCGCTTAAAAAAAACGTAGAACATCATATTATAATTGGAGCTATTGATGCTTAATTGATTTTGGTAATAAGCACTAATTGAAATTTGAAATATGCTATGTTGAAAGCAATATTAATAGAGAAATGGTACTATTCCGTTTAAGAAGAGTGTAAAAGATCGCCAAACTATTATAGACGCCAATGGGGCCTTAACAATTTGGTAATAAGTACTAACAGAAATAAATAAGAAATAAGCTATATACTCTAAGTTTGTACATCAAGCAACTATGTCTTTTTTAAAATTCGATTTTCCACGAACTACTTTAATTTTGTCATGCGAAATTACATTCTTTCAAATGATATAAAAAATTGTATACCTTACAATACAAAATTTTTTGACAATTATTAAATAAAATAATCAAAAATAATAAATATTTACAAAAAATTATTCTTTGCGTGGAATTATCTTTGGATGAAATAGTTTTATAAATAAGAGCAATCATTTCTCAATTTTCTTAAAAAGTTCTCGATATCTGGCAAAGTACTCAACAAGTAAAATTAACATTTTATTTTTTAAGAGGTCCAGACTGGGACCGCTCCCCTTTCCGAACTACTGGGATCATATTCATCCGATTGCGGCTACCTCCTATATTTTGGAAGTCAGAAATCCGAATGCTCCGGAAAAAAAGATGCGTTATATTAAAGAAAGTTCATTTTTGTGTCTGGTTTCGTAACTTAAAAAATCGTCTGAACTAATTTATTAGCATATTTGTGATCCACCCCTCAAACCATTAAAATTGAGTTCTAGAATATGCAAATCTTATCATTAAATCAAATATTATTTAGGATGTTTCGTTTATTTATTTATTTTTTTTTTTGTGTAGTGTGCGTCCTTTAATATAAAAAATAAGAAACTGGGATATACAAGAGAAAATTCTTTTCAAAAATCTTCAAGTAAGTGGTTTTAAGGAAGAAAAATACATAACTACTGCTTTAAACTGTTTAAAAGCCTCGTTCAACTCATTTTAAATTATTCTCTTTCGGTTTAATAAAAAGAATATTTGTAAAGGACATGTTTTTTTAGAAATAATCAGAATTTATGATTTTATTTCTTCTAATTAAAATGTCATTTTAATAATGACTCTAATAGTTACAGAGCATAAATAATGAATTGCATTGGAAAGAAGAAATGAATAGCATTTATTCATGAATAATTTATTAGTAAAAATCAAATAAATTAAAAGAAATGTTCAATTTTATAAATTTATTTATATGAGACGAAATTTCTAATAGGAAAAGTTTCATTTTAGCGCCAAGACGAATCAAGTTTTAATATGTTTTATACTTTCCCATGAATACACGTTTCAATCAGGCTGGCTAGACGACATGCCATTCAACAATTAATTTCCTGCAACGTCCACCGAGTCAAATTTCCTCTAAGGCTAATTTGATGATTCCTGTTTTGGATTTAGACGAAATACGATGGCATCAATTTTGTTTTCGGCAAATACATTGAACTGAGTTTTTTACATATATTATATTATATTATATTATATTATATTATATTATATTATATTATATTATATTATATTATATTATATTATATTATATTATATTATATTATATTATATTATATTATATTATATTATATTATATTATATTATATTATATTATATTATATAATCCATAATATCAATTAAATTTGAAATAGTGAAAATAGGTTAGTGAAGTGCCTACCATAGATGTTAAAATGAATATACTATATATAATTTTACTTTTTTAAGAAAAAATTTTTAAAAATAATGTGTTTACCGAATAAGAAAAACCATACAATGAACTGTGAGAATCCTCTAGTCTTATTTTATTTTTAATCCAACCGACCCGATTCTTAGTTCACGACTATCAATGTTCAAATCCGTAGTTTAGTAATTTTGAACCCATCACAGAGGACAAGGGAACTCCTAAATCAAACATTGAGACAAACTACCCTACGTAGAGGACATTTTATAAGAAATAATCCGAACTTGTTTTTCATTTTCAATCGCGTCTATGTTATACCAACTGCCGTTTGGTTAAAATGTAATACGTTATAATTAATTTATAATATATGTCACACTTCATTTTGTAGTCTTGTAATCATAAGTAATCCTTAATATGTCCCGCTTAATTTTCTTTTTGGGCTTAGAGGGTTATTAACAGCTAAATAACCCAGCAATCGAAACTTACTGTTTTGGTAATGAAAAAGCAGTAAACATACTCACAATTAGTAAAGGTTTTAACTTTTCAGATAGCTGCTAAAAACTCTTATATCTTAAAATCACCCATTCATAATCCGCCAACACGAGGGAGGTTGGTAAAGATTATATTCGAGCATAGTAATAAGTGACTTTATTTACTCAGAATTTAACAAATGCTAGTTTGTTAGATAAAAAAAATAATTAAACCATAATCATGTTTATAGGCATCACATGATTTCCGTGTTCTTTCCTGCCCTCGTGTTCGAGGAAAATCATACAAATTTAATATATGGTATAGTATAGGTGCCATAATATTAAAATGAAGCTGTTAGAAAAATTGAAGATTTTTTATGAGCTATTTAAAATGCAACGCCCTATTTGGAACTCATATAAATAAATTTGGTTTTATTTTCAGTAGAGATTTATTAAATGCACGTAGTTTCGAGCCGCGATGGCTCAGGGGATAGAGCGTTCGCCTTCTAATGAGGTGAACCGGGGTTCGATCCCGACGGTGACTGGTCGATACGAATTCCGTATTCAGCTTGCACCGTCCGCAGTGCTGACGTGAAATATCCTCAGTTTCAGACGGATCTTGGGTTAGAGTCCCCTTGCCGTCAGGCAAACCATGGGAGGTTCTCGTGGTCTTCCTCTCCTTGTAACCCAAATGCGGGTTAGTTCCATCAAAAAATTACCCCACGGAGGCAAATTTCTTCTAATACTTGATCCAGGATTTCCCTTGTCTTCTGGATTGGGTTCAAAACTACAAGGCTACGGAGTTGAGCATTAGAAGTCGAAAGCCCAAAAATTGGATCGGCTGTTCAACGACTGTTATGAAATAAAATAAAATGCACTTAGTTGAAAACCACTATCCACGGTCAATTTGTTCACTATGGTTGTTTTACTCATAAAAAAAATCATCGAGTGTTAAAACAACTAAAGTGTGATATTGACACGAGAAGGATGATGAAATTTCTACTCATGATTCACGCATATCTGATGGAGAAAGAACTGATGTTACTTAATTAAAATTTTCACTCGATTCAAAAACACACGAATTGGAAATAACAGTCGACTTGTTTCGATTACTGCAAAACAGGTGTGCATTTCCAAGACTTGCTAGAAGTGAATGAGAAAAAACAAAAGTAATGTGAAATATAAAGCGTAAAGTTGTCAACGAAAAATGGGAAAATTGAAGAGACAAACAAAATAATACTTTTTCCAGTTTTCATTGGCAAATTTAAGCTTTGTATTTCACTTACTTTCGTTTCTTCTCATTCACTTCTGGCAATTCTTGAAAATGGGCGCCTGTTTTTGAGCGCAAGATACATGTCGACTGTCATTTTCAATTTGTACAATTTTGATGGCCAATGGAGTTTTTAATCTAGTAATATCTTACCGCTACAGTTTATTTGGATTATTTATTCAAGAAAATTGATGGGTGTTGAAATTTTCGGGTTGAAATTCTGAAGGATTACTTGACAAAAATTTTAAACATTTGTGGCGAAGGTGACTCATAAGTTATCTATCTGAAAAGCAAAGTTTGTTCCAACGAAATCATTGTTTTCAAATCCACATCTATGAAAGAAGTGACAAGGCAATTTTTTTTCTTCTCTTTTTTTAGAATTTTTTCCAACAGCGTGATTAATATAACGTAAATACATTGATATTTTCTTTCTCACTATTGCTGCTAACAATTATCTATTAAAATTTTATGACAAGAGTATAATAATTTAAGCATTTCTTACTATAAATATAGTTTACGCAAATAATATATGATAATAAATAAATTTTTTATAGTTGATCTCAGGTTTAAATTTGCTTATCAAGTTTATATTAAAACCTACGGTAAATTTAATATTGTCCAGAACTGATTTAAATAGCTCTTTTCAAAAGAAACCATCTTTGTCGGGTAGTTAACTGTCTCCAGGCTTTTAAATTTTTACCGAAAGTGAAAACAATAAAATTAAATTCAAAGATCCTAAATCAAAATATATTTAAATCAATGAAAATATATTTTAACTTTTGTCCTCCTTTAAACTATGAAGTTATTTTCCTCTCTCTCCATTAGTATACAGGTTTTACCCAAGAAAATACAACTGTGCAAAGTAACCCCTGACAATATCGAAAATCAATTTTGTATTGTTAAGAATAAATTTTAAAAGCTAGCTTTTAAAATACGTAAAAGATAAAAACATTTTTACGCTTATCATGGATTTTATTTTAGTTATATCGGCTGTAATAAAAATCAGATTTTCGATTTAGGCAACAAAAAAATTTATTTAATAATCAAGTAATGGCAAAAAAGTAATAAAACTCTCATCACACGAGCTATAGGGATACCACTAATACCCAACTCAATCTTAATTAAGCAAAAACAACGCGGCCAAGTGAAAACTCCCATTAGAGCAACTCCCAATTTCGATTACTTTTAATCAACAGTTTAGATCATTTATTCCATCAAACATTTACCCACGTTCGTAAAATAGCTGCGAAACAGATATATCCACAGTGGACGTTCATAAAACTCCAAGATAAGGACAGTTCCTCTGGAATTTCCTAGATTTACTCGCACTTTATTGATTTTTTAGCGTAAACACGAAAGAAGTACCCCTGCAAACAACACAAAATGAAAGGAGGCCACGTAATTGAATTTAAGGTTGAATATATGTCGGACATAACTGTTCCTTTTTGGCTCCAAGGATTCAACAGCGGCCGAGAACTCAACGATCTTTAAGATCTATGGTTCGTTCCAATCGTCTTCCATGGTTTTCTCAGAAGAAGAAAGATCATAAAAGAAAATATTTCGTGGCACTATTTTCCGATATAATATAGAAATTCTAGACACCTCTTGTTATCGGAGAAATTGAATTGGTTATAACGAGATGGAAGGATAACACGGAGAAAAACCAATAAAATATATTTCTTTGCGATCTCTCATGGAATCTGAATTTGTGATGCTAAGCAGTTTAACTTAAATACTTACCTTTAAATTTATTAAAATGAATTTTCTATTGTTATGGGCTATTTTTCTATATTATAAGAAGCATAACATTCATAGTTTTAATTAAACAAAATGGTTAACAATAACTTCAAACTCTGCACATTTCACTACAAATTCAGAAATGAAAAATGATTTGTAGTTTAAAATATCCCGCGATATGTTTATTAGAAAATAATGTTTCAAAACATTTCTCAACCTTATTGACTGTATTGTTCAAACCAGAAGCGCTTTAAAATTTTAACTTAAGTAGAAAGATAGATATGTCCATTATCAAGAATACTATAAATCATTAATAGCTACACATTGTTGGAAACTTGGGTATAAATTCAATTTCAAAATATCCAAAATTATTTCAAGCCCAGTCACATCACATCACCTTGATACCTTGGAATCTTGCTTCATTCACATGAAGGCTGATTTCTTTGTTAATGACATTACTTCCTCACAACCTCTTCATAGAAAAGAATTTTACCCTGATTTGCCCCACTCAGTCACAGAGGGTTTTTCTTGTTCAGTTCTTTCATCTTTCTGTCACTCTCGGCTACTGCGGTTTTTCTAGTTATGTATCTCACCCTCACTTTCTATTTTTCGTTGGCAATTTTACGCTTTATATTTAAAATATTTTTTGTTTCCTCTCATTCACGTCTTGAGAATGGGCTCCTATTTTTGAGCGCTTTCAACATATCGGCTTTTATTTCCATTTACATATTTTTGAAGCCAATGAAGTTTTCTAAGTATTATTTTACCGCTTTAGTTACTAGGAATTATTTATTCATGATTAATAATTATTAGTGACTTCCCAGGGTGACTTTCAGAACAAGTGTTTTTAAATAAGCCTTAGAAAGTAAGAAAGTGGTTTCTTTTGTCATCTCAGAAAATGAGAATGTTATTAGAACTCGGAATTGAAGAAATTGTGTATGCTAAATTTCATTGCTATAGATTTCAGTACAAAATTAATTTTCACGGTTTGTTATAAAGTGTAATTTTAGAGTCAAAATATAAAATTGACTAAAACAAATTAAATAGAAACAAATATTTTGATTACAGCACGATTTAAATAAAAATTATAATATAAGAAAGATGCAATGAAAATAGGGTTGAGAATGGGATCGTAATTGTTAAAAGATTAAGGAGCACTGGTTTAGCTAGTTTATTAACATTTCTATCATAATGATTCAAAGAAAACTAGTATTTAGTAACAATTACAGTAAAAAAATTTTGCAAAGAAAAATCAAGCGAAAGTAAAATAGATGAATATATAAATAGACCTCGCAAAACAAAAAATCTGTATATATATAAAGGGCAAAGTCCTCACCCACTCATCACTATTTTCCCCACTTCACATGTAGTTAGAAAGCTATAATTTCGAATAATTGTTGTTTATGAGATAAATAGAAAAACTAAAAAATGTTTCACTTCGATATTTTGTAAATATCGAGGTAATTGACAGTAATGCCAAATAACACGTTTTTACAAGAAGTCTCAAATTTAGACCTTGTGTTCTTGTTTAGATATAAAGGAAAGATTAAAAAGTTTCAGTTCGATAATTTTATTGGGATAATTATGAGCAATTTGACTAATAAAATGCTACTCATCACTAATTCTCCTACTTTCCATGGAGTTAGAATGCTAAAATTTGGAATATATGTTCCTTATGAGGTAAATATAAAAACCTAAAAAGTTAAATATCGATATTCTAACTATCCAAAATATCAAAGTAATTAGAGGTAACTACCCCTAATTGAAAATTATGGTAAATAAAAGTTTGCTTTGGAGATAGAAATCTCAAACTTCAACCAAGTGTCCCTTACCAGATAAAGAAAAAAACTAAAAAATTTCATCTTCTTATTTTGTAATTATTGGGATAATCACTCTAATTGACAGCAATGTAGGATAAAATTACTTTCCTACAAAATTAGGAGTCTCAAACGTGAATAATATTTTCCGTATTAATTTGCAAGGATGGATCAAAAAGAAAAGTTTTAGTTAGGTATTTGGAAATAATCACAGCAATTAGTCCAATTGTCAGCAATGCTGAATACAATACCTGTTAATACAAAATATTTGGCACAGCATAATCGACTCCGGCTCTTATGTTATTAAACTGCGCAGAGGTGAGTTCTTGCAAGTGGAGGAATATGTGGAACCACGAAACGGTGAGTTTGTTTAAGCAGATCAACCAGTCTAAGATTTTCCCTATTGCGTTAAGAGACTCATTCCGAAAAGTTGTGCAATGGCTACCGAACCAAATGCAGCAGGAACCAACTTAAATTCATGCAAGCGAAAGATAATGCTGTTGTGTTGGCGAACCAGGTGGTACCGCAATCGGCTGGTAATTAATAAAATATAATGAACATGCTTATATATGAATGTAAAATTTAGTTATTGGTTTTAGAGACATTTATTTTTTGTTTATACAATCTTTTTCATTGACAGTGCACAAAATTTTTAAAAAAAGTTACAGCATTTCAATAGTTTTTGGTCTAGTGAATTTCGTATGCTAAAATTAAAACTAAATATTTCAAAGGTCTGTTCTTAAATATGTTAATAATATGTGCAGACAATGTTTTAAGTTATGAAATCAGTTATGACAAATTTGGTTTTAAAATCGTCAAAACACTGAGGGTAGCCAAAATCTGGAAAATATGGTCACAAAAATTAAGTCACACTCACATGTGCAGTTAAAAGTTTGGAACCCTTAATTTTTATTTCCTGGATATAGTACGTTTGGTATCTGATTTGTTTAGGGGAGAGTCGGGTAGCCCCGCTTACTTAAGGAGTATTGCTTATATTTCTGTATAATATTGAGTAATAATCAACATTTTTGTATGTTTCTATTGCTTTATCATCCAATTAAATAATGCAAAAAGAATAAACCAAAAAAAGAATAGTTAAACTTAAAAAAATAGAAATTTAAAAAAACATGTTTTTCAGCTCTTTTCAAAATGTGTCGGGTAGCCCCGCCCAGTTACAAAAATTGTGTTTTTTGGATATTTTTTCAGGTGTAAATGAGAATGACCAATGTATTGACAATAGATAAACCTCATTTATCATTTTTATCACAAAATTATTTCATTTATTACATATTTATATACTTTTAGTGAATTCTATCATTCAATAAAAACAAATATCATACTTTTTATCATTATTAATGTATATTAATATATTATACTATTAATATATATTTTTATTAAATATTTAACGAAAATAATTTAATTTAAGTAACAATAATTAATAACAATAGTTGTTTTTCAATATAAACTTATTTGATTGATCTCTTCTTATAAACTTAATGTAAAATACTTCTTATAAAATTACAAATTCACTTTGTATTTTGATTGCATTCAAATGCTTCTGTAGATTGATTCGTTCACAAATAAGTGAAAATAAATAAGTAAGCAAATAGCTTATCATAATATTTATGATTTCTTGATATTAAATTTAATTTGGATATATCAATTACATTTTAAAAATATTTAATTTTTCATTTTTAAATATATAAATTTATGTTTCATGTAATAGTAAAACATATATTTGTTGTTAAAAATGCATATAACATTCAAATTTGAAGCAATAAAATAATAATCTTTGCAACCGTACATTTATCGACGAAATAAAATTGGACGGTGATACCCGACATTCATGTGAGCGGGGCTACCCGAAATCCAATTTTTTTTGTAAATTTGTAATTACTCGAACCATTTTTTAAATACAAATTTCTTTCTTTGTGCAAATTAAACTTAAGACTACATACTTTAATGATGTATGTATAGAAAAAATTATTTTTTTAGTATTAAAATGAAGTTTAATCGAAACATTCAACCAATTTTTCTTAATTTCATGACTACTGTATTCAACATATTTTCAAAACTATTGTTTACCCTGCATAAATACTTGAAACTTTGAAAATAATCTTTTTTTAATACAACAATTAATGTCCGATGGCCCATTGACTTGAAAAAATATTCTATACACATGAAATTGACTGTGGGCGGGGGTACCCGCTGGGCGGGGCTACCCGACTCTCCCCTACTTAAAATATTGTCTTCGAAAGTTGAAAAGCATATTTGTGGTAAAATCCAGAAGCCATATGGATTGAATACTTGGATGCATCTTAGTGAAATAAAATCATATCACTAAATTAAAAATTGTTAAGATGTTCCATTTTTTCGCTCTGCATTTTATGTTGAACATTAAATAATCTGATATTGATCTGAATCATTAAATAATCTGAATCATTAATTAAATAATCTGATACTGATTAATCTGAATTCAGAATATGTAAAATTCAGAATTAAATTTTTTTTAAAAGTTCTACATAGAATTTCAAAGGAAATAAAAATATATTTTAAGAAATGCCAAAGAATATATCGTTGTAATTAAATCGAACTGTTGAATCATTATCCATTACTAAAAACATCAAATTAACAACAACAAAAAATTTAACACAGTTTGTTTTTTTCCAATGACCACCTGGACAATAACCCAGGTCATACAGGCACCTTAAGGGCAGATTTGTTGGCTACTCTTTCAGGGGCAAAATATAAGGTGGGCCAACGTTGCTCCCATAGTAAAGACAGATAGTACAGAGAAGGAAAGAACATCCATGCATTCCCCGGGACTTGAACCCAGAACCTTTCTGATGCAAGGGCAGTTCCCTAACCCCTACACAGACCGGTCGGCAAGTTTAACACAGTTAAAAACTGTCTTTAAAATATATTGTAAAAGATAAAAATGGAGCAACTTTAAAATTATAATTTTCGAGAAAATACCTAAAATTTTGTATTTATCTTTACAAGCTGTTGAAAATAGGATTAACTCATTGTAAGTAATAAGGTATTTTAATTAATTAAAAAGTCAAAATTTTCAACTTGTAAAATCGTTCTTATTCTTAACTCGTATGGATATTTAAAAAAATTGGATTATACATACTTTATCCATTTTCAGAAGTGAATTGAAAGAAAAAAGTTGTTATTTTAGGCGCCGTATATTAGAACGTAAATTGAATTTCCCGTCGTTGATCTTAATTGCAATATATTGCTATTAATTAAGTCAAAGATCTTGTCATTCCTCAAACTCCCGCAAAAATTTTAATCACAATTTTTTTACATACATGTTGATGTAATATCGTTTTCTTACCAAACAATCCATAAAATTAAACTTTCCTGCAAAGTAAAACTAAATTTTTTAATAACATCTTTTAATACTTTTCAAGTTTTAATCAATGTACTTTTATCGTGCCTTTGCTAATCTACGTAATTATTTTCTACAAACATTAAAACAACAGTCACCCTGACAAGTAGCATACGTATATGTTCGGAGTTAGCGGTATATTACTGAAATAAAACTTTAAAATTAATTTATAAAAGCATATTTTTAAAATAAATTAAAATTTATTTTCTTTATTTCTGAAGTTCTTCTAGGCACTTTTTACAGAGTTAATTACTTTTTTTTACCCAATTAAATATTCGGATATGTGAAGGACAAATTTTTTAAGAAAAAAAAACCTACTCATTGGGATGACTGCATTTAATATTGTAAATCTTTTCACAATTCCCATCAAAACTTGATGTTTGCGTTCGTTATGGCAATATTGAACTTCGTGATTTTTTTTTTGCTTTTTAATTTTTTATATTTTCATCCTTATCACTAGAAATAAAATAATTTTCGTTTTATAAAATATATGTGTTTTAAAAAAAATTTCCAATAATTTAAAGGATAGATATCTCAAAGAAAAATATTCCTCCGTTAATAGTTAAATGTCCAATATTTTACCAGATATCTTTAGGTTTTAGCCCTCTACAAGTGTTAGTTAAAGTCAATTTCCAGATTCGATAATTTTTTGTTTGTATCTATATTTAAAGTAATCAATTTAACATTTTCACTAAATTGCTTCTGGTAAAATACTAGATAAATATATATATATATATATATATGATACAATTTAGAAGTATACTTGATAAGTTTATTGTCCCGTATAAAAGGTCATACATCCGAACTATTCCATCCAGTATCTTTAGGAATAGCTTATCTTAATTAGTTCCTACTTAATAATTAAATCAGAGCTGATCTTATTATCAGAAGAAGTAAATTAGTGTTCTAAGTGGTTTAAAATTTTATTGAAATGAAATTGAAAGAATGAATGAGGAAAATGGTTATTAATTGAATCTGTTTTAAATTTATCAGTTTTTTTTTCAAAATTTTTTATAATTAGAATAAAATCTTGCAAAACCTACGAATCTGATTGGTAATAATATTGGGAAAAAATTGGCTGAGTTGAAATTAAAATCGATATTCTTTTTAATTGGAAAGTTAAATTCATTTTTTTTTGGTCAAAAAGTGTAAATGTAATTTTCTTAACTTCATTAATTTTAAGAGATAAATCTAGAAAATTTGCTGAAAGATAACAATTATTAGTTTTGCTAAGAATAAATTCATTTAGATAAATTTGCTTAGCTACAGTTTCAAAATCAGAAAATTTATAACCAAAAGATCATCAATACATCTGAGAAATAGGGAAATTGTAGAAATTTTATTAAATGATTTAATAAATCTATATTCTTGAAGGAAAATAAAAACTTAGCAAACATTACTACTAAAATTATTTTCCATGGTGATGCCATTAATTTGTTGAAAAAGACATTCATTAAATAGAATATAATTCTTGTTGAGGTTAATATGAACGAAAACTCTCCACTTCTTTTCATCAGTAATATCATTAAAATTAAATGGGTTATGAATGTGAAGGTCATTAAGAATTTTATTAGTTAAAAGAGAAGTTTATAAGTTTTCGAAAGCAAAACAGCATAGAGAATCAATATTATTTTAAGAGTTTAGTGTTTTTATAACCTGAATACTATTTTTAATATTTCAATTTAGGTGATTATTATTTTTAGTATGTTTGCTAATTTTATTGCATACTTCTTAAAGACTATTTCCAAAGTAAATCCGATTTTTTTTCATGTTACTATTTACGCCACTAGCAATAAACCTGAATTTAGTTGGGGTATTATGGAATTTTGGATTCGCAAAAAGTAAAGGAAAATCGATAATATTATTTGGTTTTCATTCTGAGTTTGTTATTGATAGTATTAATTTTGTTAATGATAATATCATTTGCTGGTGTTGAGTTTTTCGTATGTAATGCTGAATTCAGAGGAAAGAAATTGTTTGTCAAAAAGTTTTTAAATAATAGCAAAATTATTGATAGATTTATCAACAGTGGTTGTAGAGAAATTGGTTTGTATTATTTAATTTCTTGTTTCAGCTCAGAGTTAAAATTTAAACTTTTGGGAAAAAAATTATTTGCTTCTTTACGAAACTAATTTTAAAATCTTTAATGATATTATTTCTCCATTCATGAAAATCTTCAATTGGAAAAATATATTTGTTTGATAATTTTAAAATAAACTCATTAAGATTTTTAATAAAAAACGAATTAACCTTATTTTTAGAAGTTGGAAATAATGGTCTAATTTTAGAATCTGATGATGTAATTTTTTTAAGTTTATCATTTTCAATCATATCTAAATTTCCGGTAACAACGTGATTTTTGAAGTAATCAAAAAAGTCGTGCTTTTATTTTCATCACAATTCCAAAGTTAAAGTAAATTATCTGTAACTAAGGCCCTATAATTAAAAATTTGTTTTTTTTTTTATATTTTTGTTAAATTTTTAATCAAATTAGTTGTTTAGTTAGGGAGAAGGTTTTTATTCTTACTGAGAATTGTGTTTGAATCAAGTTATTAAAAATTTTATTCGTAAAATCTAAAATTAAGTAATCTGATTTAGATAAATCCTTAAAACTATAATTATTTTTAAACCGTTTAGCTAGGTCTTCAGCTAGGATTAAAAAGTTTGTCATATCTTGTTTAGAATTAAGTTAATTAAAGTTAGGTTAAACTTTTATTTAAAAGCAGTTTCAAATGAAATGTTACTAATTTGTTTAAAGCTTCCATTACTCGTGAATTCAAACTACTTTCTTAATATATATTATGCAGGAGTATTTACAAATTATATTATTTTAAAGATAACATGAAATCTCTTTTACATCATCGAAAAATTTTACATCCTATGACACAGTCATCGCCCTCAGGCGAGCTCCAACTACCAACCTCTTGGTTAACATACCAATTCCCCAGCCAACTGCGCCAAAGATTCCTTCTTTCAAATTTATTATTACAGCTAATACTTTTGTAGAATTCTTAAAATTTCTATAAGTTGATTCAAATTAGATTAAACTATTTTTTTCAATTGATTTTTAAAAATTTAAATAATTTAAAGATACAAAATAATATGTTATTAATTTGTTTAAAGTTTCCATTACTCGTGAGCCCATGCTAGTGTAACTACTTTTGTAGAATTCCTTAAATTTCTTCAAGTTAATTTAAGTTAGGTTAAACTATTTTTTAAAAATTGATTTTTAAAAATTTGAATTACCTAAAGATGCAAATAATTTTTTACTAATTTGTTTAAAGTTTCCATTACTCATGAACCCATATTAACCCATACTATTAGAACTAATACTTTTGTAAAATTCTTAAAATTTCTTCAAGTTAATTAAAATTAGGTTAAACTATTTTTCAAAATTGATTTTTAAAAATTTAAATAACTTAAGGATACAGATAATTTGTTACTAATTTGTTTAAAGTTTCCATAACTCGGGAATATTATAAAAACTACTCTTTAAAAGTATTTTATGTTGAAGTATTCAGTGGTCTTTCTCTCCATGCAATGCAAATGCGGGTTAGTTCCCTCAAAAAGTCCTCTAAGAAGGCAAATTTCTCACAATACTCGATTTGAACCTCAGTAGTCATAAACCCAAATTTGGGTCGGCTGTTCAACGACGGTTATAAAATATAAAATATGAAATTAATGCGTTCCAAGTTAAAGTCCCCTTGTCGTCAAGAGTGGGAGGTTTTCGAGGTTTTCCTCTTCATGTAACGCAAGTGCGATTTAGTTCCATCAAAAAGTCCTCTACAAAGGGAAATTTCTTCCAATACTTGATCCAGGAGTTCTCTTGTCGTATGGATTGGGTTCAAAATTACAAGGCTTCGGAGTTGGACAATGGTAGTCAGTAAACCCAAAATTGGCTCGCCTGTTCAACGAATAAAATGTAGTGGATCTTCAATATCAAAATTACTGGATCAAATTTTTACAAAGCAGTTTTGGTTCTGGAATACGATCATAACATTTTCTCCATACACATAGGATAATTTTTTTTCGAACATCAATTTTATCTTTTTAATAGTGAAAAAGCAATATATGCCTAAAATGCTGCTTTTCATTTTCGATATTTGAAAATGCTTCAACTAAAAACCATTGCGTAGAACCAAATTGCAAGAAAGCTTTGCTGTATCAGCTGTCAAAGCATAAATAATTATGCAGCTTAAATGAGAAGTTTATTGTGAAGAATTACAATTAAGGAAGAAAAGAAATTACTTTCCGAACAGCACAATGCATAACAAATTTATGCATAAAAATAACTTAATGAGTTATTTGACCTCGCATTTTTGTTTTCTTAGTCTTTTTTTTTCCTTGGTTCTTTTATTATTGTTAAGTATTGTTCTTTTAGTAAGTTTTTAAAATAAATCTCATCTCAATTTCTTTTTTAAATTTTAGTGCAATTAAATGTAGCATAACTAAAGAAATAGTATTTTAGAGATAAAATCTTGTTTAGTATCGTTTTAATCTTAATACCATATTTGACTGTTTAAAATGTCTTTTTCTTTAACAGATTTCTCGAAGGTTTATTTTAAGTAATCTAAGTTTAGTCTTTAAAATTTGTCAGACCACCTTAAGAATGCATTTGATAGACAGAAAAATTTCATATATTTTTGCAAGAATTATTCTTTATGGTTTATGAAACTGTTAAATAAATTAAAAAATTACCCACTTTTTCTTGGTACTGTCGAAATAATAATTTATTATACTCTTAAATTATCTACATATTCCTAACGTAGGATGAGTTACACTGTAGAAAATTCCGGATCAAACTACAGTAAAAGGTACTGGCACTCAGGGTACTGGTATTTTTACTGTAATTTGTTCCGTAATATGTTTCGGTAAAAATGGAATTTATGGTAAAAAGTCCGGCACTCAGGCTGTCAGTACTTTTTACCGTAAAATTTATTTTTACCGAAACATGTTGTGGAACAAAAAACCTGATATACCATAATTTGCATAGTAATAATTACGGTAAAATCACTGAATCAATCTAATTAAATAAATATTACTGTCTAATATTTTACGGTAAAAATTGATTTTACGGATTATGCACTCAAAGTGCCAGTACTTTATACCGTAATTTGACCCGAAATTTTTACAGTGTATTTATCAGGAATAGATTAAATACTGGTAGTAAAAATATTTTTTACCCTTTAATTTGGAAGAAGTAAACTGTCTAAGATTTCCACAACTTATCAACAGCATGACGCATAATTTTTAACAAATATTTTCCCAAGTAAATAGATAAAATATATTAGGAACAGGAAATGGTAATTGTAAAAAGTTTCTTTTCCAGTAAAAAAAAAAAAAAAGCTGAAATGGAACATTTTTACTACCAGTGTTTTATCTTTCACGAATAAATAGCATCCCTGGTAACATCTAATTTTAAGGTAAGTTAGTTATCCGAAAGGGTAACTCTGTAATTAAATCCATAATTTCCAACCACCAACTAGTAAATGAACAACACTAGTCTGTAATTAAATATGATAACGGGATTTATAACCCCCTTCTCTTCAGATTCTTCTGTCCAAGAAACGTGATGAAGAAACAAGCCATCATCCATTTGCTGCAAGTTACGTGCAATTACAAAGTGTTCTTTTGTAGCGGGTAATTGATGAAGTTAAGTCCAAACTTAGAATGTAATAATTAAGTAAAATGGAACAAAGCTATTATTGACGATGTGAAATTTTCCAATTCATTACTAAAACAAAATAAATTTTTAAAAAAAGCAGAACTTTAAAATATGCATTAAGTTTTGGTTTAGAAAAAACTTAACGCTTCTAATCAGTTATAGAAACCATGCGTTGGCGACTACTTTTCGGAGTTGTCGCCAACACAAACATTTGTCCCAATGACCGACAAGAGCAAATTTTATTGCCGTAATGCAGTGTTTCCCAAAGTGTGGTACGCGTACCTCCAGGGGTACAGGAACAGTTTAGCGGGGGGACGCGTTCTTATGCGAAATATCTTGCAACAACAAAAATTTCAAAAATTTTTATTTAAGAACAAAGTTAGCCATGCAAATCCACGATTACGTATTTTTCTATTGGCTATTTTTTGCAGAATTAGCAGTCAATAATTAGTGATGTCAACAGCCAGTTGTGATTTTTAACTTTTGTGCAATTTTTTTTATCACAGCTGCTGTTATCAAGATGATATCGACAGATGATGATATCGAAAGATGATACTGTTCACAGCAAAAACAATATCATCTTTCTCACCGATACAAATAAACTTATTAACAAAACGAGTACCAAAAAGAAAAATAAACATATTTTTAAAAAAATACATTAATTTTTTTTTATTAGTGGTACACAGCGTTATGAAAAAGTTAAAAAGGGTACACAAAGATCATAAGTTTGAGAAACACTGCCGTAATGTATTCTGAAAAATATCGATATTTAACAGTTATATCGCGATATTTTTCAAATTTAACTAATTAATATTATTTTTTCATTTATCAGTATTTTCGTTATTCAAATAAATTTTATCAACACTCACAATAATATATTCATTAATTATAGTTATATATAATCTTCGGAATATATTATTCGATATTATTGTATTCAATAATTGCAGTTATTAATAATGACCACAATATAATAGCATTCGATATGTAGTTTTATCGCTATTTATCACGATATTGTCTCATTTGATACACCTAAGTGTATTATCGGTAACCAGTGACTTGTGAAAATTAAAATCTGGCAAACGAGTTGGAAATTTGTCTTCATGTTCTTTATGATCGTTAACAATTTAGCCTTTTGCGATCGTATAATTTTTAGACACAGTTTCCATAGTGGTTGAAGTTAATTTTTATTAAACTAGCATAACATGTGTGATTTGGAAGATAAAAAAAAAAAAACATTTTTAACAAAAATAAAAACGCTATTACACTGGAGCACAATTCTAAGTATTACTTTGAATTTTATATGTCAACAGCCAATCTTATTAAAAGTCAGCTCTTTGCTACGATGAGAGTGAACATACACTGTATCTATAAACTGTGTAATATTTGTGGTGAAAAACACCAAAAATTATGTTAACGAACACTTAGCTTCAACTTAATACGAAATCAAGTGATGATTTCTTGTAAAAAAACATTTTTACAATACCCTCCCTAAATAAATTTAAAACATAAAAAATTTCAAAAAAGGAAGGACTTAGGACTTTTTATACATAATCTAAAATTATGAACAGCAATATCCCTTTATAAAAACAATTAAAACGAAACTTTTTTTCTATTACAAGATAATTTTCTTTATATGAAAAAAAGAAAAACAAAAATTCGAATATCAATAATTTGAAAATATGACTTATCATCATACTACTGCTACACTTCATGATCAAGAAAAGTATTTTCATTTTTTTTTTAATAATCGAGTAAAATTAACTGAATAAAGTTTATTTTATTTAAACGATTATTAAAAAAAAGTTAAAAGTGCTTTTATCATATAAAACATCTATGAATATTAAATTCTTTTGGCTTATTTGCAATCTTACAAAATCTCATTCTAGCTTCAAAAAAACGATCAAACATCTTAAGTGATTATGCGCTATAAGCAAATAAGGTTTTTCATCGAAACGAAGTCGTTTACAAAAAGTAAAATATAAAAAGATAATATCTGCACAAAAGGGAATCCTAAACACTTTTCATTCCAAACATTTCCAAACTAATGGAATGACATCGTTTTTATTCACTTCAGTTCTTTTTAAATTAATCAACTCTCTTTCAACCAATCAAAAAATACCTTCGATATTGCCAACTTTAAAATTCAAATTCATCCGTATGAAAGGAAAGCATCATTTACTTTTAAAAAATGTGCTTTCAAGTACGAACTCTTAAAAATTCCCCTAAATGGTAATTTACTCATGCGTTTTCCCTTAAAAGTTTTTTTTTCTTTTTCACGGACAAAATAAAATGAAATTTAGTTCACTAAAGGGACCAAGTAAATTCTATAAAAAAAATTCGTATCACTTTTTCTATGAAAAATAAATTTATTATTAGAGGAACAATTAAGCAACTTAAAAGGGGAAAGAAATATTTAATTAATTCTACTCAAAAACCATATAAACTCTTTCATTGTTCTGCGACATTAATTTTTTTTCTTTTCTAGATGTAGAGAAATTCATTTTTGTTTGAAATTTTAATAGCCTCTGCATCATTAAAACAATTAAACAATTTTTTTTTATTATTGAGGATAAAAAGAATGGCAACTTTAACCGATGAAAAATGTATTATTTTTATTTCTTTCATTTCTTTTGTAATAGATATTGCTTTCAAACATTTTTTTGGTTACTCAAGCAATTTAAGTTACTTTTAATTATATCCAAAATTCAGTGTAAAATATTAGTCGTTATGAAAAAAATCAGATAAATTCCAGAATGCTACAAAAGACTAAGTTAGAGAAAGAAAATATAACTGGTGTTCTATTTATGCCTAACAACGTTTAACTTCTGTTTAGCTATTAATTAGTCTTGCTTTTTAAGAAAATAAAAATACAAAGTTTTTTTTAATATAATCTTTAATTAATATTTTCCCTTTTACTTAAAAAAAGGAAGAAATACGTTCAATCGAAAATATAACCGTCTGAAATGAATAATAGCAAGGAAAAACCTCTCTCTTTAGCAGTTTTTATTTTATCTCTAGGAAAATTAATTATTTTACAAAAAGTCGATGATAGGATGCTACATTTCAAGCAATTCAAATAAACAAACTCAATGGGTATGTTACTGTGCACAAGATACCATTATGGTCGGCCCTGTTATCAGTCTTGATATATTTAAGAAAAATCTTTGTCAAAAAAGAATTCTAAGAGTAAATATTTAAACCAGGAGTAAACAGAATTGCTATCAAAATCAATCGAATAACTTTTCAGGAGGACGGAATCAATACATCATAACCATTTTGCACTCTAAGAAATTTCCGTAAAATTAGACCATTAAATTAAACATCCAGTCCTTGAGAAAAAAAAAAAAACAGTACTCGTAATTCTAACAAATTTCAGCAAAATTAGCAGAATTCACCGTTCATTTTTTACCGCTACTATATAAAACCTCTAACTTCAAATTCGAAGGTGTACACCCTCATCAGCATCGTGCTACGAACACAAAGGTCTCTGGTTTGACTCCAGCAGGAGGAAAAGAACATCTCTCTTCGCATTGGTGACCACAGACAACGAACACGCCATTCTCTCACTACTTGATAAATGTTAGAACTACGCGACTTCATCTTGCTTCAACAAAGAAATCGGTTAAGTCCCATATAAAGTCAAAGCTCAAACTGAATCTAACTTTTACGAGCAAGACGTTATTTTATAGTCAGTGACCATATGTTTAACAAAAAAAAATTACGGACAGACCTAAGTTTTTTTTTTCTTCTCTTTACGGGCATAAATTCATTTTTACAGTCAGTGATTGGAACAATTTTTGCCTTTTACTAACCGTGACCTATCGGTTAATTTTTTTAGAGTGTGATTGGCTGGGGAAGCTTCCAATAACCACATTTTCTTTCCTCTATATTTCCTCAACTATTAAACAATATCTAACAATTAAACAACCATATCTTTGTCACTGTTTAGATTTCCATTGAACTTTGCAGTAATAATTTTAATGACTTTTATTCTATTTTATTATCTAATTCTCTATTATATATCTCTATTATATATTAATCTAATTCTCTATATATTTTCTTCTAATATAGTGTTATATCTTTATAAGTTGAAATATTCGATACAAATAATTGCATAAAGAATAATTTTTTGTTAGAGCTAGCTTTAGCTTATAAGATGTTCTCCCGATTACAAAGATTAAAATATCCAACTAGATTTTTTAAGTTTTAACTATAAAAAGAGAACAAAGAAAAATCTAGCAAAATATATTAATTATATATTAATTATTAATTATATATTAATTATTAATTATATATTAATTATTAATTATATATTAATTATTAATTATATATTAATTATTATTTTCAATAATAATTATTAATAGTAGCAAAATTATTATTAATATTAGCAAACTATTATTAGAAATCAGCGAAACTATTATATATTAATCTAATTCTCTATATATTTTCTTCTAATTTAGTGTTATATCTTTATAAGTTGAAACATTCGATACAAATAATTGAATTTAATACTAAAATATTTTGTCAGATTTGGATAAAGAATAATTTTTTGTTAGAGCTAGCTTTAAGTTATAAGATGTTCTCCCGATTACAAAGATTAAAATATCCAACTAGATTCTTTAAGTTTTAACTATAAAAAGAGAACAAAGAAAAATCTAGCAAAATATATTAATTATTAATTATTGTTCTCAATAATAATTATTAATAGTAGCAAAATTATTGTTAATAGTAGCAAACTACTATTACAAGTATAACCCAGCAAAACTATTATATATTAATCAACTGCTCTATATATTTTCTTCTAATATAATGTTATATCTTAAGTTGAAACATTCGATAAAAATAATTGCATTTAATACTAAAATATTTTGTCAGATTTGAATAAAAAATTATTTTTTGTTAGAGCTAACTTTAAGTTATAAAATGTTCTCCCGATTATAAAGATTAAAATACCCAACTAGATTCTTTAAGTTTTAACTATAAAAAGAGAACAAAGAAAAATCCAGCAAAATACAATTAACATGCAAATTTCTTTTGCTGGCTAAGCATTTCGGAGTAATTTTTTATTTCTTTTTCAGTAGTTTGTAATCTCAGTAAGACAGACAGATCGATTTTGTCTTCAGAGGTTTCTAAGTATTTACATACAAATGAATACCAATTACCCCTCTAGTTGCTGCACTACTTAAAGTGAACACAAAAGAACCCAATTCTTTAGCGTTAATCGCTTTTAAAAGTTCTTCGGGCCAGCCTTTTGTTTAAGCCATCTCTCAAGCCCAATTTTTTTTCTTTTTAAAACTTCATTCTTATACTTTCTTAAGCGTTTAAATACTTCACAAAATTGTTTCTCAGCGTTTAATGCGTAACAATACTTCTTCAGAAGCAGGCGCAAGCAGATATTTAAAATTGATCAACTCAATATTTCATTGTAAAATATTGTCATGAGTATTATTTATACTTGAAATGATCCCTTTGTGCTTGGATTTTATTACTGATTGTTCTTTTTAGGAAATATTCCATTTATTGCTTAATACTTATTTAGTGAATTGTTTGTAAACCCATTCACAAAAATGGAACTAATATCTAATATGAAATTCATTAACTAAAATACACTTTAACCTGAAATTAAACTCTAATGTGGGACTTACGTCACACAAAATTTAAAACGGAATTGTATAAGAAACTAACATCACACTAACACCTTAAATATAACTAATTAAACATAAAACGAAATTTTTGAAGGAAACTAACTTAACACCTGATATGAAACTCTTTTTAAATAAGCATAAAAAAACTATTTTTAACATAAAATAAAAGTAAACATTTTAAGAAAATTGCTAAGTGTCAAACCTAATTATTATGTAAATTTGCTGCAACCCTAATATGGCATTAAATTAAAGTATTTTCCATTTCAAGTTGAATCTTAATATCATGGAAACAAGTGCTCAAAAATTATTTGCTCGTTTAAATGTAAGTAACAAGCTCGTTTTAATGTAAGTAACCTAAGTAAGGTTTCAACGAATTTTGGTTCAATATATATCATACAATCAATATATACATCAATTATATGGTTCAAAATATTCCACTCAGCATTTATGGCAAACTTTCGAAATTCTTAAGATTTAAAAATTATAGCATATTTTAAGGTAACAGGCTGAGGAGTTCAACACAATTTTTTTCTTAATTGCAGCCTTAATTAAAGTTTTAATTTTATTTTTCCCAAAATTATAAATTTAAAGTAAACTTCATACATTTATAAAACATGTTTTCAAAATAAGGACAAATTTGAGCATAAAAACTATAAGCTTTTTTAACCATGCTAGCAGTTCTACAGCAAATTGATATTGTAACGTATCAAGCTACATTATAAGAAACAGTTCTTTCTTTTATTAAAAAAAACGTTTATTTCACACCACAACAAATACAATCACTAATAAATAGTACCCGTAACGGGATAGTTAAATCTTATACAACAAACTAGAAAAAGTGCCCGTAACGGGATATATGAAAACTCACCCGTAACGGGATAGATAAAATATTATAAAACTAACTAGATAAAGTGCCGGTAAGGGGATATATGAAAACTCAAATTCCACAACAACAACTCTCTGTTCTTCTAAAAAGGTCTTCTAATTTTATCGTCTACTTTTATTTTATTGTTTATCTCTTTATGTGTTTATTTTATTTTATTTATACTTTTCCTAGCCCGTTATTTTTTTAATATTTTTAGACTTCATAATATGTATAAATATTAAAATATTTTTTTTCTAGATCAATAATATAGTTACCTAAGTTTCGAACTAAACTCTTTAAAAAGTTTCAAAAATACAAGGAAATAGAGTTAAATATTGATTGTTCAAGATTGATTTTTTTTTTAATTCCAAATATTCCTACTAAAAGCAGGATAAAAATAAGAAATTCACACTTAGACCTTAGATTTTAATTTAAAACATAGCTAAGCTAGCATTGCACTAAATCTACACACAAAGTTTCAAAGAGTTCTATAAAAAATATCAAAAAATTCGTAATGTATGTTAGCGATAATAGATTTTCTCAAAATCAACACTACTTTTAAAAGTTTGCAATTGTTATTGTGTTTCGATTGTCAGCGCATGCGGGAAAACAACTATAACTTCGATTCTAAAGATCGGAGAACAAAACTTTTTTTTTACTTAATGAACAAAAATTCAAACATAGATAATACGAAAAATCGTTAATTTTCATCGAAATTGTTAATTTTCACCAAGTAGGTTACCTTAACGTTAATTGTAAAACAATTTTAGCCAAAAATATAACGGTATATTGAAAATTTGCAGAATTTCGAAATTGGAAATACGAACTTGAAAAAAATCTCCAGAATATTAGTAAATCTTTCAGGAACAGAACACGCCAAACATTTGAAGAAAAATTCCGCAATAATTTTTTATTTCTATTATCAACAAACTTGCAACTGATGACTTCCGATTTCGGATACTGTTACAGATGTGTGTATTAAGGTAAAATGCATTTCTTCTGTCTTCAATTCATTACGAATTAAAGTGAAGTCAACATTGCTTTCGTCATTCCAGTGAATAAATATGAATTCAGAACATACAGAATTGTAATAGTTATAGCATATTCTTCTTCGTTATAGAATAGTATATATTTCTGTATCCATATAATTCGGAAAACAACAATAAAAAATTATCCAAGTTACTTGAAATAGTGCCATTTGTGCTGATTCTTAATTAAATTTAATCGCTTTCTTGGTAAGTATTTTTTAGTTTTGAAAGAATAAGTTCAACTAGAATTCAGCTATTCTGTTTTTAGCTACATATTCAATTTCATATCTATTATAAAATTTTGCTGTGTAGTATGTTATCTAAAAGTAATGAAGGGATAAATTATGTATCTATTATTTGAGAATAAAGTTTTCAAACAAGGAACTTATCATTTTGGAATTCTCCGGGAATTATAAATCAGGTAAGTGCAATGATTTTTACAATAAAAAATTTGACTGTAAATATTTTTTTTCATTTGATGATGGTTCTCTACAGAATGGTTTTTTACGTCTGATTAAGAACTATAAGAATAATAAAAAAAGAAACAATATGAAAGTTTTTATTTCAATGTAAAGAATTCTTGAAATCGTTTTTTTGTCCTAAGAATTCTTTATTTTCCGTTTTTTAGTTTATAATTTTTTGATAAAAATTGTTCTCAAAATACTTTTTTTGAAAAATTAAATGGTATAACATTATGTGTTTATGTATACTTCTTGTATATTCCAATGTTTGAAGTAATATGATTCAGAAAAGTATGGAATAAAAATTCGGTACTTACTTATTAACGCCACCGCCGCTACAGATTTGGCGGTTTTTAAGTGCCGCTAATCTACACTTAAAATTTTTGCGACAATTCATAAAATAAAACACTTTATTTAAAATCAAAATAGTCAATCGGATTTCGGTGGAAAATGAGCCGATATAGAGTTTAGCAAAGATTCAAAACAATCATATCGCCATATGAACTCTGATAAATAAGATTCCAAATGAAATAACATTTCCAAAACGTACGTTTACCAAGATAAAGTTTTATGTTGTGGGAATTGGTACATTTTCGTTTTTTCGGTAAAATATTTCCCTCCTAAAAAAATACAATTGCATCTTGTTTTGTTTTTGGCAAATCCCAAAGACGAATTTTTGTAGCACTAAAAATGGCGACAAAAAAGAATTGTTCATTTGTTTTTGTTTCGTCAGCATTCTTTATTTTACGTTTCTTAGTTTCTAAATAATGATTTTTATTGAAACTTGAAATTTTTTGATAAAAATTGTTGTCAGAAAACTTTGTTTGCAAAATTAAATTTCATAAAATTATGAGGCTTATGTATACTTTTTGTTCATTTTAATTTTTGAAGTAATATGATTCTTAAAACTATAGAATGTAAAGTTTAAATGGGCCTTTCATGTTATATCATTAAATTTAGTAAAACTATTTCTCGGGCATTAGGTTTTAACTCTTATAAGAATATGCATATTTTTTTCTGTTAATGTACAAATATTTTTCCGATGTGTTTTGGATATTCCTTCTCTAATAAAAAGAGATACCATTTTGTTTTCGTTTGCATAAGAAAGAATATCAAGCATTTTTCTTTTTTAAATTTAATTAGTCACAATAAAGAAGGAACGTTGCAATGCTACATACTACATTAACGACGTCTCTAGAGTAACTGAATGACGGTTCATGTAGAAATCGCAGGTATGCGTCTCATACAACAACGCCCCCTATAGTTCGTTGCGATCGCGAATTGATATTCGATTTTTGATTAATAATTGATTTATGTGGATAGTGGCATAGAATTTAGCATTGCGTCATGGTAAATGTTATTCCTACTAAGTGGAAGTAGTTGTGTTTTTTTTTATATTATACCCAATTAAAAGATAAATATTAATTTACTGGTAACCATAGTAACTTTTTTTAATTTTATGTTGATGACAGCCAAAGATTTTCGGTTCTTCGTTAACTAAAGAACTCATACTTTCAGTCTAATAACAAAGCACCATTTACAACTGGAAACGGTTTAGATCAATATTTTTTATAATATATAAAATTAAGATCTAACGTATTTATATTATCAATATATATTATTAAAAATCCGATGAAATTCCTCTCCCGCGTTGGCAACTAGAAAATCATAAGCACGAATGCATTAAAGTACATGGTTACAAATTTCAAAATGGGAAGAAAAAAATCTCGAGTTCCACGAAAAGCTGAAACTAACTGAGCTAATTAGGCAGAAATGAATTGTTGAAAGCGATATGTTCGCATGAAATAACAGACTGCTTTTTAAGAACTGCTAAAATAAAGAGCTTAAAACTGATGTGTCTATAAACACTGAGATTTGTAATTCGTACTTAGTAAAATTGTAGGAATAATTTTTTTTTCACGTGTACTTTCCCAGAAGCATTGAAATATATACAGAGTTTCTCAAAACTCATGGTACATACGTTTAGGAGGTGATAGAAGACAATTAGCACAAATCAAACTTTTCTTCTGGGTCTGGGGTTCTAATTTTATGCTCAGACTTCTTCTGGTCATATGAAAAGCCTCATCAACGACGATTGTCCCATAAGTTCTGTTGAAGACCCTGTTGCTCGGATATCCGTAGCTGCTGACATCAAAAGACCGATCCTTGGTGTTTTTGCCAACAGTCACTCCTTCGACAGGTTGAAGCCTGCGTTAATGTTGGCGGCCGCAATTTCGAGCTGTTCCTGTGATGGGGATTTAGTGTTGTTTAATTTCATTTTTGAGAATAAAATGTTTTTCTTCGTTTTATTGCTGTCTTTTAATTCCATATCTGTCTATTTTCTTTCCCATCATTACGAGTGACAGCATGTTTCGTGCTCCAGCGCTTTACAACTTGAGTTCCGACCATGGATTATATGGTGATTTGTGCTTGTCTAGTTGTCTTCTATAACGCTTAAACATAAGTTTTGGGCACCCTGCATAAATCAAAGATTGCAATGCATATAAATTGAATGAAATATATATGAATGAAATGAAATTTGTATAAAAAATTTTAACTTGGTGTAAATGTTGTCTACATTTCGAACTTCATTTTTAAAAGCGTACCACCATTCATAAAAAACAAGATTAAAATATATAAGTGTGCAAATGAAGCGATGTGAGCTCACATTGCAGAGCTATTCAATGGGAACTGCAAAAGCAGTTTTAGCGTGTTAAGCAAGCACGAGATGGAGCCACCTGGTGTTACATATGCTACATGCAATTTTTATCATTAATAATCGCATCACACATAGCTCCATAACAAGGAGAATCTTAATAAATTATTCATCAAATATATTATCTGTAAGAAAAAACCAATTAGTATTTATAATTTACATAAATATTCAGTTTTTTTTAAAGAAAATATTTATCCCTAATCGTTAAATATTTCATCAGTATCTAACGTCTGTTGTAAGCTCACATTTTTTCATGCTTCATCTAAATTTTAAATTAAACAAAAAACCGATAGTATGAAACTTAACTCATTTATTTTATTTTTCCCAATAATCTATCTAGTTTGGATAAATTTATTTTGATTGTTTATTCTACATAACTGCATTGTTCTAAAAAAAAAATATTTGAAAAAAAAACTTGTGAAAAACTTTTATTGGAAAATATTATTTTTTAGTCATTTTATTCTCCGCAACATTATTTCCTTTTAAATGAATTATTAGCAAAAATATATATTTCTTTTTGTGTAAACTAAATATTTGAGCTCAAAATTATTAAAAAAGCAAATGTTAATAGAAACACAAGCAACGTAACGTAGCGTAAACGAAATTGATTTTCGCTTGTAATTTTAAAACATACATTTTTGTACATGCAATACACGCATACATTTTCACCATATTTATTAACCAAAATACTTTTTCCTATTAAGTTATCCTGAATAAAACCCATCACGATAAGAAAAAAATAATCGCGTGAATAACTTCCATCTCTAAACAATAAATATCAAATATTGACTATATATCAATAGATAAATTAAAATATTCTCGTGCCTTCCAATTTAAAAGTTTGCCAATAAAGATAATCTAGTACTCGTGGTGTTTCTTCTAAGACGCAATAAAAGCGTAATTTTCTTCCGAGGTCGAGTTTTTCAATTTATTTTAGAAAACCTTAACTAATGATCTTGTCCCAGTTGCTATTTTTTTCAACTCTTCTGTAAATATCAAACTAAACCGTCTAATAATTATGCTGGCAAATAAATCCAATTAAAATGCATTAATTTGATAAATTAAATTTAAAAAAAAACAGCAAAAATTAACGTAAAAAAAGAACGGAACTGTAATGAAAAGTAAGAAATATAAGGAAAATAAAAGCAAATAAAAAAACCTATATAATAATAAAATAGCAAAAACTACAACTAGATACCTGCTTTTATTTCAATCAATCACTTTAATTCTATTTTTTCTTCTCTTCCAGAACTTATGACTTTCAGTATTTTGTGCATAGTTTTATGGTTCTCTATTGATTGTCTTCACATCCTAAATCCCTACACGATTCTGTGACATTTGCCTTTCATCTAAATCAGTGCTCCCCAACCTTTTTATCACCACGGACTTGTCAACGTTTTATAATTTTACCGATGCCCGATGTAAAGGGGGGAGACGCGTTGATTGTTTATATTATAGATTACTTTGATTTATTAATTTAATTGAATTAAAACATGTCTTCAAAATAAAATACAGTTACACCAAAAAATAGATATAAAGTTATTTAAAATTTTAACTGACTAGAACTTTAAATCAATGAGAACCCTGAGCTTGTTTCTTTGCAATGAGACAGTTCCATGTGGGGGTAATCGGAGACAATGACACCTAAAGTGTGCTGCTTATGTCCAGTTTATTCAGTTGCTTTGTTTTGGTTGCTGTTACTGCAGAAAACCCCGCTTCACACAGACAGGTTGTCGGAAATGGCAATAGGGATTTAAGTTCTGTGGTGGCAGTCTCGGGGCCTGCCTGTGGTGGCAATCTGCCATGACTTGTTGTCTCGAAGGTAGTTTTAAGGCCGCCATCATTTGCAATCTCCAGCAGTTGATCTTCTTCTTGCGCAGACATGCTAGATTCCCCCGATATGATGACAAATGGGTCTCAGATCCATTCCTTATCAGGAATTTTTAATTTGGTGTATGAAACTAGGAATTTAAATTGAGTTTCAATGAAATGGGCGGCCCTGTACCATTTGATCCACGGACCGGGGGTTGGGGAACACTGATCTAAATGATCGAGTTTCTCTTCTATAAAATATATATACTTTTATTTCAATTTTCAGTATTTCGGTATACCAGGATTCGGTCGCCCCAGGATAATTGAGAAAAACTTTAACGGAATTAGGGGATATCACAAGGATTCAGATTTGCATAGCAACCCATGGTCGGAAACGTCTTCGTTCTCCACTAAGTGGTGTTGTTCACAAGATGTATTATTGAGCATGGTTGACTGGCTCCCTGGTCACCGCTCTCTCCTGATTTAAACAGCATGGATTTCGTTCTTTGGGGTGCACTTAAAAATGCTATGTACACAACCCCTGTAAATACCGAAATGAATCTGGTTGCAAGAATCGTCTATGTTGTATCAGATATCCAAATCAATCCAGATGTGTTTCAGCAAGTCCATTAATTTATAGCCCGACGGTGCAGTAGCACATGCATCGCTATCAATGGTGGAAACTTTGATCATCTTTTGTGACATTTATTTACCACAGCACATATAATATAGTTGACCAATAAATATTTCAGATAATCTCAGTCTTGCGTCTCTTTGCTTCTTCGCTTCATGTTCTAATTTCAGATCGCGTTTCCGACCTCGGCTATGCAAATCCAAATTCTTATGATGTTCTGAATTCTTGAATATATATATATATATATATATATATATATTATATATATATATATATATATATATATATATATATATATATATATATTAAATATATATATATATATATATATATATATATATATATATATATATATATATATATATATATATATATATATATATATATATATATATATATATATATATATATATATATATATATATATATATATATATATATATATATATATATATATATATATATATATATATATATATATATATATATAGCATTTTAGAATATTTCGTTCAGAATTTCTCCAAATTCAGCAAATGATTGCACATTAACTCTCAAAATAATATTTTATTTAGTATAATGAATATGTATGGCTTTTTGTGAGAAAGTATATCGTAAAATGTGTAACCAAAAACTATTTTAAGCTATTTAAAATATATTCTTAAAATTAAATAATCTTTATATTAATATAGACTTGTATAAGACATTGCATCCTCCATTCCCGAATCTGATGATACCTATAGCTACAGAATCCCAAGTATTTGCTCCGTCTTTACTGCTGAAGCTGCTGCCATCCTCTTGGCACTGCGGCTGATTTCCACTCGTTCTAGAAGGAAGTATTGCATATACTCCGACAGTATGAGTGTTTTGAGGCAGTTGGAAAATTTTAACAGTGATACTCATCCGATTTTATGTTTTATTAATCACTTGTTGATAACCCTTCACAAAAATAGATTTCATATTTTATTCTGTTGGGTGCCGAGTCACGTCGGTATTCCAGGGAACGACTTGGCTGATTCGGCTGCAAAATCTGCTACCTCTGTTTTAACTCTATCTATACCTTTCTCGGACACAAAAACTTATATTCAACAGTTCATTACATCTGTTTGGCAACAACAATGGGATCTAAAAATTTATAACAAGTTACACTCAATAAAAACAGATTTGAACCCTTATCCTGTATTGAGTCTGCGGCATGCAGATGTAAAGTTAAACCGTCTCCGAATCGGCCACACTAGGCTGACCCACCTACATTTGTTATTTGGGGAACCTCCTCCCCAATGCAACACCTGTAAAGTTTTACTCACTATTCATCATATTTTAATCATCTGCCCATGTTTTAACCGTCATCGTCTAACCTTTTTTGGTAGTTCTATTTTAACTCTGCGGGATTTGTTAGGTGACTCGCATCATCCTAACATTTTTGCGTTTCTACGCGCAATTGGTCTTTTATACTGTATATAACTGTTTTATCCTATTCACAATTTTATTTGATTTTATTCAGCTTTAAATGCAACTGTTTTATAATACTTTACTACATTTACATTTTATCTGATTTTACTCACTTTTGAATACCTCTGTCACGTTGTATGTAGTTTTATAAATTCCGTGTGACTTTTAATGAGGAAAATTTCTAATATACATTTACCTTTATTTTAAAACCGTTTGTTTGGCGCAGCATGTCCTTCTTTGGACTTTGTGCCATTAAACCCTACATTCAATCAATCAAACCTCCATTCCCGAAAAAAAACATTTTTTTTACCCATTTTAGAAAAAAAATTATTAAACTTAGACTTGAAAAAAAAACAAAATTTATAGCTAATTACTTGCTACTTTTTCCACCAGAATTTCTAGAGAAACCAATTATAAAATGCATACAAATTTTCAAAGAAAAATTAATTAGCAAATGAATGCAAAGAAAACTGTTTCGTGAACAAAATCAATCATATTTTTTATAGTCTAGTATTTAACAATCTTAACTTTTCGTGAACTTTTCTTATACATGCAACTGACATTAAAATTTTAACACCGCATGTTAAAAGCAACTTAGAGCATTTCTGTAAAGTTCTTTAAAAAATTTATTGTTGTAAGACAACTAATATCTTTTAATGAATAATTTCCCAATTTTGATAATTATAAAAGCTTCATTAAAATTCAAAAACCTTTTGTGTAAAAAGAAAAATTGTGTAAAAAGAACAAGATCACATAGATGTTTTTAATCTAGAACTCAATATTCTATTATAGTTAAGGACACTTTACTGGATACGAAGCTATAGCCCCACGTCTCAGCAATGTTTTTACGCAAGATCCTGCATAAACATATAATTTAATCAAAAAATATTTTTTATGGTTTTGGTCAAACAGCAAACACACAATAACCATCGCTTCAAATTAGTTTACACATGGGTAAGCACTTTGCAATTAAAAGGGGAGGGATTTTCTATCAAAAAAAGAGGAACATGTTAATCATTAATATAAAATTTACATTCTTTCATTTTTTTTATTATTTATCCTCCTAATCTTTCTTACCTTTTTCTTTAAAAAACTTAATTGATTAACATTATTCATTGCTCAACCCTAATTTCTCGGGTATATAATTTTTTTCTTATCTTTGACATCTGCACAATTTCAGTTTTCCCTTTAGAATGACTATTCCTTTTATATATTATGCAAATCACAACTGATATCTCTTGCATATTGTGATAAGGTACACTAAAAGTTGGTGCAAGTTTTCTAGTATTAGCCTATTTAAACTCTTCATGCACGACCGTGTCACCCGGTAAAAAGTTTAAAACCACAAACCTAGAATCGTAATAAACTTTATTTTTTGTGTGGTATTGTTTCGTTCCTTCAACTGTTATTTTTCAAGCTTCTTCAATTGGTGGAAAAATATCCCTTTTGAAAGATTTTCATATGAAACTATGTCATTTAATAAATATGCTTGAAGAAATATAGTGACTGAAAGAGGAGTTAAATTATATTCCTGAACAACTTTTTTTTAAATTTTTGCTTGTAGTATTTGGAAGAATTTTCAGAAATTTTATACTTAAAACGCACGATTATTGTCCTATAGCCTCTCTACTTTTCCATTCAGGCCTATTATCTGTAGATGAAAGCTTTTTAACTTCATGATGAAAAAATTTGCTAAAATGACAAGATGTGAAAGCTGCATTTCGATCAGTTAAAATGATTGTTGAAATTTGCTGAAATTCTGTTGTAATTGATTTTGAAATGAAAACCCATATACATTGCGTAAGAAAATCAATAATTAAGGTCAAATATTTTTTTTAGTTAAATAAAAGTGTTTAAGACCATTTCTAAGAAAGTCAAATGATTTATCAATAGGAGGCAATACTTGTAAAAGCAAGCACTGTTAAGTTCATGATGATAATATTAATTTAAATTTTTTGGATTTGGGTTTTAAAAAAGAAGAAAATATCTGCATTGTTGATTTATACGATAAAAGAAATGATTTTAATTTTAATATAAAAAGAGCTAATTACTTGGAATTCTAATGTTTCTAAAAACATTTACTTAAATAACTTTCTGACCAAATGAATAGAATTAAAAAAATATGTAGTAATGTTTATTTATCCAAAAAAACAAGTTAACAAACTCTTTCAAAATTTGATTAAGAAAAACAATAAATACCCAACTAATGTAATGTTCTAGATAAAATCATTGAGTTAATTGTATGTTATAATTATTAATAAATTTACTAGAAACTTCTTTGTTAACTAAATTTATATTTTTACCATGTGCGAATCCGATTCGGGCAAATCTGTGGCTAAAAATCGGTGCAAACCGGGCAAATCACATTTCATTTTTTATGCAAATGTTAATTTTCTAAAATCATTAAAATTGTATAATTAAATATCAAATTTTTTAATTATAAACTTTAAATCATCCAGTATAATATTATTACCTTGCGCTCATTCATTTTCGGGCCAATCCAAAGTAACTAACAAATCTAACGCATTTCAGTACTGCAGTAAGAACGCGCAATTAAAGATCCCTCTTTGTACGCTTCAAACTCTATTTGCTCTTCTGTTTTCATATTTTGTAATCTGGCAATCTTATTACGAAAGCATTTCAAATCATTCTTGAAAGAACGTGTAAGTTCCATTTGATTTCGCTACTTGCTTTACAGAATATGTTTTGTGTTTTGTTCTATATTTTTCTTATTTTATTGTTCTTATTGTCCTTATTGTTCTATATTTTATTTTCTGTTTTTTTTACTTGATTTGTATTATTTTGTATATTTTTTCCACTTTTCACCGGTTCAATTTTTTTAAGTGCTCCTTTCATTATTGTATTGATATATTTTACTTTGGCTATATTAATACAATATTAGAAAGCACTCCTCTTTGCGGGTGTAATCGTGTGATAATATCTGTGATATAATGAGACAAATTTATATAATTTTAAAAATACATCACTTCTTCGATTATTTTTGTATATTACAAGAAGCAAACGGGGCAGTACACAAAAGCTCTTTCGCGAAATTCTTTTAACTGTGACTGACATCGTCAAAAGGCCTCTGTGAATAATTTGCATATTAATGATCCAGTTTCCCTCCTCCCTCCTTTTGCAAGGAGCAAACCTTGATTAATAACTGTAAATGGTTGGCTAGGAACACTCTAATGAGGCGAGGTGCAAAGGGGATGCTCAAACAACTTGAAAAATTTGTGCTTGCATCTGTGGAACTTCTGCATCGACGAGTTTCTGACGTTCGGGTTAACCGCCAAAATTAAAATCGTATTAACACTTTCCATGCTGCAACACTACAAAATTTCGTTAGAAGGTGAAAGCTGGATCTATTCTGGCTTGTTGAAGGCTTGATTTCAGTTGAACGAGCGAAAAATAGAAAAATCAAGTAATATTTTTAGATAATTTCTTTGAAGGTACATGGCATAACATGCTTAGCGATGATATAGGTTTAAAGATTGATCTCGTTTATCAAATATTTTCCCCCAAGATTTAGAAATTTAAATTTAGTGTGTACTTATCATTTTATTTTCAGAATGTCTTTTAATCAATCATAACTTTAATTAAGTTGTAAAATTCCTTCTATTTCTTCATTGTTATAAATTATAATTTTTGTTTAAAATAACGTTGGCTTAATTTGAAATAGTATTGAATGCAACTATTTAGCATAAATAAAATATGAACTTACTTAAAATTTCATTGGCTTTTCCACCATCAAAATATAAATTTTTTCTATAATAATGTGTGTTTGTACAAAATTACTTACATTTTTAACAGTTTATTGTAAACAACGCCGAGCAACTAAATTCAAATTTTAATATGCAAACAGACAAAGCAAACACTTCCAACAAGCAGTTATTTTAATGATATGATTGCAGCCACAGATAAATATATAAAGATTTTTCACTCCGAAGGTAGAGAATATAAAAAAGGAGACTTTTTTTTTGCTTTTTTTGTTTATCAATATGCACCAAAATGCAATTTACATGCCATAACGTTTTCAGCACCACGCTACGGCAAAAAGCATTGCTACTAGTTAGATGTATTAATCATTTTCTTTCATTATTTTTTAAATGAATTTATGAAATTTACTGTAAGAGTTAGTTTATTTGTTTCAATTCTATAACATGCTTAATTGTTAATCTTTAAAGATTGTGTGAAATAATGAAGGCAAAAGCACATTTTGCAAAGTAAATTGTGATTTATTTTAAGCATTTTAATTTCGAACCATTTTTCTTGTACTTAAATTTATTTCAAAATTGAATAAAGCACATATTAATGCGAATACCATACGCCAGTACTCCTTTTAAACTAAAGAATAAATTCCGAAAAACGTAATAAATGAAGGGGTTTTTTCCTCTGCTTGTTGAAGAAGTTATTGTATGGTAGAATAAAATAAACAAGAACAAATAAAAAAATGACCGAAACATTTCTTACATATTATTGAACTAAATTCTAAAATATAATATTTGAAACTGATTAGAAAATTGCTTGTTTCTACACATTACGAAATGATTTCGAAGCACTTACATAAATCAACCCAATTCTATCATTATTCAATAATTTTTATGAGAAGGAAGCAAGAAAGCTTAATTTTAGAACTAATCACACTCAGAAAATATACATATATATTATTCCTTCATATTACAAATATAATCATCGTTCTTGATAAAATCATTTAGAAATAAATAGAAATCTCTAATTTAATGCAACTACGATAGCTACTGCATCAAGTATAACCGTCTATGATAGAGGTTGCAGAGCCCGTAAAGAAAAGCGTCGTGATGACATCAAAGTGAATCATCCTTGTGTATATTATTGTTCATGAATGCAACATAACTCATAAGCAGAACATTATTTTATTGAGACTTAAATCTTTAGTTTTTGTTGAATACTGATCACCATCGTCAGAAAAATTTGGATTTTCAGAAACACATGCACAATATTATGTGCATAATCATTTAAAGAAATAATAAGCTTTGATTTGAGGTAAATATAAAAAAAATATGCTGAAATACATGAGTATGTTTTTAACGGTATTTTTCGAAGTTCTTTTGCCAGGAAAATAAAAAAAGGTACAGTTTAAGTGCTTTACAATTGAGAAAAATATAATTTTAAGCAAAATGTTTCATAAACAGACCACATGTTATATTAAGTAGATATGTTGTGTAAAGTGATAACCATAAAGAGTATGTAAACGGAGAATGCAGTAAGGTTCAACATATTAAACTCGCTGAGGAATTAATGCAATTGTCCTTAGATGGTTCACTATCACCATAAAATTGTTTACCAAACCTTTTTGGGACTTATTAGCCAAATTACAGAAGCGCTTTGAAGAAACAGGGCAGAAAAAAGGCAATGCTTACTTTTTTGTGAAAAAGGTTCTAGTTGACGACAATGTTTGTTTTGTTCATTTCTGTGCAACCTGAATACAAGAAATAACTAAGAAATGCTTAGCGTTCCAAACGTTCCTTGAAAGAAATTCCTATTTACACGTATGATCTTCTGAGCTGTTAGATAAATTCTTTCTTTAGATGCAACTAAAAATATTAGTTGTGACAAAAGTGGCTCATAAACTTTTTTTTGGAGATTAGAGTAACTTTTGTTTAGATGACTACTGATGTTTCTGACACAAAAGAAGCAGCTAAAACCTTGATAAAAAAAATTTGAAAGACAGATAATAAAAATACACCAAACGCTCATTTTTTAGAAAAATTTCAAATTGCTAGTATTGCTGCTGAAAGAATGTGTATTTTCATATTTGCACCTGTTCTTAGTCCAAAATACGAGTGTTTTTTGAATTGTGCCACTATTGCAACACATGAGCGATATAAAGTATGCAACAGGATTCCTGGCAATAACATTTTTTTTTCTTTTGTCAATAGGAAGATAACTTAGCAGGTGATTATCCACATATTATTGCTCTATAACATAATATTAGCTCTGATTACGCTTATTATTATGATGACGCTTTAATAACATGAAAGATTAAAACTGGACGAAGAATACATCGGAAACAATGCTCACTTTCCATATTGATATCAAGCATAAATGAAGACATTTTCCATTTTGTCCTTTTTCGTGTAATTTTGTTAATTTAAATAACAGAAAAATTCAATTTTCTCAAAAAAGTTAATGTCGCCACAGGGGAAAGCTAATAATTATTAACTAGTTATAAATAAGCAAGTTTCGAACCTTAAATCCAAGTATTCTGATGGTATTGTAATATCGGACTTCTCGCAAGTTGCCTCTTGTTATATTAAGCTTTCACTCTATTTAAAAATGCAAAAAAATTTACTAAACTAATTGTATCTGTTGATAAAATTTCCAAGCAAAAAATTACCCTAGTTAATAATTTGCTTTTCCTTGACTTTTAGATGAATATTTTTATTTTAATACATCTTTTAAGTTATAAAACGTATTAAGTAGAATAAATATTAATTGTTAGTTTGCTAATGAAAAAGAAAGAGGGGAAATTTATAATGCAGTATTACAAATTTTGTTAGAATGTAAATGTACGACATGCCTATCAAAGGAATTCCTGAGCAGTTTTGTCATCTGTCAATTTCCGAGAAAGTGGTGTGGATAATACGAAAACAAATAAATAAATAAAATAGAATAGATTCTTATTCTGGCACGTTTTTCTAAGCATTTGATCAGCAGGAAAATGAACTTTCCCGGCGAGAGGTAAATTAGCAATTGCGATTTTGTTAAAATTATGATTTTAAACAAAATTTTATTTCCTGATAAGTGGAAAAGCTATTTCTGATAAATTAGCACATGCATTTTTAACCAAAGAATAACTGAATACCTCTTTTTAAAAGTTCTTTTGGTAGTTCTACTTTAATATTTTAACTCGTACATGAGCAATTATGATTAAATTTATTAGCATAAATTAATATATACACTATTTAAGAGCAAATTTAAGAAAAGAAAACAAACTTTCAAATAAATTAAGAACCGAATTTAGGGATGTTAATTAAGAACTAACTTAATAAAGATATAAATTGTAAATTAATAATTAAGATTTAAGCTAAGATTAAGAAATTTTTCCGAAATTATTTAGCGGTTAACCATGCAACGCTATTCAAACTTCTTTTCTCGATTGAATGTGGAAAAAATATGCATGTATAATTATCGATCTCAAAAAGTGTGGTCATGTAATCAAGTAGAAATAATTTACCCTCATTCTCGTAAGTAGCTTCAACATCGACATGAGTCAGATGTTCAGATTGTGAAAAAGGATTAATGCAAAAATCATAACTAATTCAATTCCTACTATTAGTTCAGACTCTCCCTATATATATTTATATAGCTTGTTCGAATTTTCAATCGTTAATAAAATACTTTTTATTCATCCACTTAAGTTCAAATACATTTTTTTGAACTTGTTGCTGTTGTTGACGTATGCCTGTTTAGGCAGAGGGGTGCGATTATTCTTGTTTTCCAGTGGCGCCATCTATGGCCGAGAATTCGAATTCTGCCGCACCATACGTCACACCCGTTTATAGGGTGGGCCCATTCATTCATCCACAGATCGTAATTTTGACCCCTGAATCAGAGAACGATCGATCTCCAATCCAGTACCGCCAGAGGTTTTGATTTGTTATGGGAACATGGAGGACTTTAGCGACTCGATAGATTTAACGTGCATCAGTTACTTTACTTCGGCCGGCGGGGTTCGAACCCACGAACTCTCGGACATGGGTCCAGCGCCCTACCGACCAGGCTATCCCGGCATTTTAAACTTGTAACAAATTACACTTGATGTTAATACAGTTTTTTCAAATATTAAATCATTAATTAAATTTAATTAATTAATTTCAGTTTTGTATGGGAGAAAAAAATTTCTCTTGTGTAAGATATTTAGCAGGATATAAATTTAGGAATAAATACAATCAGTGGCGAGGCTGTCATATGTATGCATGATTCTGCCATATGTATAGTATTTAATAAATAATGCAATGTATTATTTTATAAATAATGTATGTATGTATAATTATTTAATAAAAAGTAACTAAAATAAAAAAAAAATTCTTGACCTAAGTAAGCATTGACTTTTAAAAAAATCAAAATCAAAAATATTATTTTTAAAAACCACGTTTTTGTAGTGGAGAATGATAATTAAAAAATAAAAATTTGAAAAACGAAAAACGTGGGGATCATGAAATACGTAACAGTTATGTTATATTAGTGTGTGTAGGTGTGCTCATGAGAATATGTGTATGTATATCTATAACTGTAATTGTATCTGAATGTGGATGAGTATGTGGAATATGTTAGTGTATATGCATGTGTATATGGATGTATATGTGGGTGTGGCTGTACATGTGTATGAGTAGAAAAATGTGTATATGTATGTGTATATGTACCGTTATGTATTTCATGCGCCCCACGTTTTTCGATTTTCAATTTTTTATTTTTTAATTATTATTCTCCACTACAAAAACGTGGTTTTTAAAAATAATATTTTTTATTTTGATATTTTTTTTGTACTCACTTCCAAAATCTCAATTTTTTCACTCACTGTACACAAAACTTTTCAACTGACATGTGACACTAATTTGAAATAATCGAATCGACAACAAAAGACAATCACGAAAATACTAATTTTTCTTTAATTTTAATTTCATTTTACTTTGCATGTCTTCTTTCTCTTCATTTTCATGCATTGTCATCCAATTCTGAACTATGTGCCAAATTTAAAGTCTGTAGCTGGTCGGGAAGTCGATTACAAAATTCCACCCGAAGAGACATACACGAAGTCAAGTTAATATAAACGTGGTAAAAAATTCTTATACTGCTTGTTTTAAGTTATACTACCAAAAACTAATGCTGAGATTTCATCGTTGTTAAGTATTATAGAACCACTCATTTGACTATCGCAAGCATATTTAATACAAAGTGAGAAACAGGATAATAAATCCTCTAATCTTGACATTTATCCTTTATAAACTTTCCTTCAAATATTTCAGCTTTTTTAATTTCCTCGCCATTCAATTAAATTCCCGGAAATTGTTTTTTTTAATCCAAAAAATGTGGCGCAAAGCAAACAAACGGCGAGGGGCCGTACCTTGTTAATGATAACTTTCCTAACAATGAACATCGAGATAATCAATAGCGGGACATCTGGAAATGTCCAAGAGATGTCATATAAATGTCATACTCATTTAGCGCCTTTTCCAAAATGGAAAGCCTGTCGATGACAAAAAAGACATAATCGGCTAACAACAAAATTTTTCTTCTACGCTGACATTGATTATTGAGAAAGAACTGACATGCTTTTTTTATTATTATTTCTGTCGACGAGATTTCATTGGGAAATTTAAGAATAAAATCGTTTCGTTTTAATGAGCAGTTCCTTTCCTGTCTTTTTATAACATAATTAGAATATAAATTTCGCGTTTGATGTTTCAGAATGTTCATTTTGCATCATCAAAATATATTACATTTGAATTAATTTTTTATAAATTAAATTTAATAGAATATTTAAAATTCAAGTATTGGGAAAATCTTTGTGTGGTTTTAATCAAATGCATTAAGCCAGTATCTTGTGCGCCAATAATTTGAATTTAATAAAGTCACTAAATTCAAAAGTATTGGAAATTTGCTTTATGGTTTTAACTAAATGTATCAAATTTGCATCAATGTATATTGTATATTAATAACTTGAACTTTTCCTGTCTTTTTATCACATAATTAGAATAAATTTCACGTTTGATGTTTCAGAATGTTCATTTTGCATCATCAAAAGATATTGCATTTGAATTAATTTTTTTATAAATTAAATTTAATAAAATATTTAAAATTCAAGTATTGGAAAATCCTTGTGCAGTTTTAATTAAATGCAATAAACCAGTGTCTTGTGCATCTATAATCCTGTTTCCTTTCTGGCTTCTTATAACATAATTTAGAATAAATTTCGAGGTTTGATGTTTAGAATGTTCATTTTGCATCATCAAAATATACTACATTTGAATTAATTTTTTATAAATTAAATTTAATAAAATATTTAAAATTTAAGTATTGGAAAATCTTTGTGCGGTTTTAATTAAATGCATTAAACCAGTACCTGGTGCATCTATAATTTGAATTTAATAAAGTCACTAAATTTAAAAGTATTGGAAATTTGCTTTATGGTTTGAACTAAATGTATCAAATCTGTATCAATGTATATTGTATATTAATAACTTGAACTTATCCTGTCTTTTTATAACATAATTAGAATAAATTTCGAGGTTTGATGTTTCAGAATGTTCATTTTGCATCATCAAAAAATATTGCATTTGAATTAATTTTTTATAAATTAAATTTAATAAAATATTTAAAATTCAAGTATTGGAAAATCTTTGTGCGGTTTTAATTAAATGCAATAAACCAGTGTCTTGTGCATCTATAATCCTGTTTCCTTTCTGGCTTCTTATAACATAATTTAGAATAAATTTCGAGGTTTGATGTTTAGAATGTTCATTTTGCATCATCAAAATATACTACATTTGAATTAATTTTCTATAAATTAAATTTAATAAAATATTTAAAATTTAAGTATTGGAAAATCTTTGTGCGGTTTTAATTAAATGCATTAAACCAGTATCTGGTGCATCTATTATTTGAATTTAATAAAGTCACTAAATTTAAAAGTATTTGAAATTTGCCTTATGGTTTCAACTAAATGTATTAAATCTGTATCCATGTATATTGTATATTAATAATTTGAATTTGATAAAATCTCTAAAATTCATTGTATTGGATATTTGCTTTAGGGTTATAAATAAATGTATCAAATCCTTATAAATGTAACCGAAACATTAACAAATTAAATTTAATAAAGTCATTAAAATTGAAAGGTTTAAAAATTTGCATAATGATTTTAATTAGTATGTATAAGTATTGAAAATATACTTTATGGTTTTAACTAAATGTAACAAATCTGTATCAATGTATATTGTATATTAATAACCAGAATTTGATAAAATCGTTAAAATTCATTGTATTGGATATTTGCTTTAGGGTTATAAATAAATGTATCAAATCTGTATAAATGTAACCAAAGCATTAATAAATTAAATTTAAAAAAATCATTGAAATTGAAAATTTAAAAATTTGCATTATCATTTTAATTAGTATGTATAAGTATTGAAAATATACTTTATGGTTTTAACTAAATGTATCAAATCTGTATCAATGTATATTGTATATTAATAACTAGAATTGATAAAATCTTTAAAATTCATTGTATTGGATATTTGCTTTAGGGTTATAAATAAATGTATCAAATCTGTATAAATGTAACCAAAACATTAACAAATTAAATTTAATAAAATCATTAAAATTAAAAGTTTTAAAAATTTGCATAATGATTTTAAAAGGTATGTATAAGCATTGGAAATATACTTCATGGTTTTAACTAAATGTATCAAATCTGTATCAATGTATATTGTATATTAATAACCAGAATTTGATAAAATCTTTAAAATTCATTGTATTGGATATTTGCTTTAGGGTTATAAATAAATGTATCAAATCTGCATAAATGTAACCAAAACATTAACAAATTAAATTTAATAAAAGTCATTAAAATTGAAAGTTTTAAAAATTTGCATAATGGTTTTAATTAGTATGTATAAGCATTGGAAATATACTTCATGGTTTTAACTAAATGTATCAAATCTGTATCAATGTATATTGTATATTAATAACCAGAATTTGATAAAATCTTTAAAATTCATTGTATTGGATATTTGCTTTAGGGTTATAAATAAATGTATCAAATCTGCATAAATGTAACCAAAACATTAACAAATTAAATTTAATAAAAGTCATTAAAATTGAAAGTTTTAAAAATTTGCATAATGATTTTAATTAGTATGTATAAGTATTGGAAATTTGTTTTAGGGTTATAATTAAATATGTCGGTGCAGTATCTTGTACGTTACTAAATTGAAATTTGAAACTGAAATTCGAAGTACTAGACATTTATTCTATCGTTTTAATTAAATGTATCAAATCTGTATCAATATATATCTTGTGCACTAATATTTTTATTTTCAACCAAATCTTTAAAATTCAAAGTATTGGAAATTTGTTTTACGGTTTTAATGAAATGTATGAAACCTATATTAATGTATTCACATCTTGTACATTAATAAATAAATTAACTTGATAAATAAATATACAGGTTGTCTCAAATTTAGCTAACATCAGAGTAATTTAGGACACAATGTATTAATTTTCAAATTAAATCAGATTAAAAATTTTAATTTTTTTAGATTATGTTGATTTTGAGAAAAAAATAGTAGGGCACTTTTCAAATGGTGGGAGCAATAGCGTTAAAAGCAACTAATTCTGAATTCAATTGATATTTGTGTTATATAGGCTAGTATTATTATTTGTTTATGCATTGTCAAGACATTTGAGTGACTGAACTTAAGTACTTGGGTAAAACTTTTCATTTTTGCGGTTTAAAGTTGAAACAAAAATTTTATTTTATTTTTTTTCCTTTCAAACTAACTGTAGCGAAAATTTGTGATAGAAGGCACTTAATTGCTTGACAGTTGAAATTTGGGAGCAACTAAGTGCAAAATTAAATCTAAAGTATTTTTAATTTTCAAAAAGCGCCATTTGGCAAAACCATATGAAAATGATGTAAACATGCTATCACAACCTTGGAAATGTATGAAGATTAGCTTTTGCTGCTGGTGTTTAAATTGTATAAAAAATTTCAGATTTGAAGACTATTATCTAAGTACTTTTAATTTAGGAAATATAATGTGCAAAAATTCAACAGTAATTCGACCATTCCTCCAGTGCGAAATAGCAACAGGTGGTGAAGTTTGCTATGCAAGATCAGTTTTCTTTTTTATATAAATTGGATCGTGTGATCTTCAGATAATACCACTGACATTTTACTTCAGTTTGTCCAGCGCATAGATAAATTTGGAATTAGGAACATGAAAAATGGTTGTAAACTCGTCTTATTTTCAATTTGCGTCCGGTATGCGAAAACCACACCTTCTTAAGAGAGGATTCGTGGTGGCTCAGGGGAAGGAGCACTCACCTCCCGATGAGATGAACCAAGTTCAAATGCCAGCAATGGCTGGTCGCTGCGAATTCCGCACCCGGCTCGCACCGAACCACAGTGCAGGCGCAAAAACATCTTCAGTGGAAGACGGATCATGGATTAGAATCCCCTTGCCATCAAGAATTGGTGGTTTTCGAGGTTTTCCTCTTCGTGTAATGCAAATGTGGATTAATTCCGTCAAAAAGTCCTCGAATAAGGCAAAGTTTCCCCCAATACTTGATCCAGGACTTGTCTTCTAGATGGGGTTCAAAATTATAGGGCTACGGATTTGAACTTTGGTTGTAGAAAACTAGAATCGGGTCAGCTTTTCAACAACGGTTATAAAATAATATTTTTAAAAAAAAATATTAACAGTGCCCTGTGTTGGCTCAAGGGATAGAGAATTCTTCTTCTGTTGATTGAATAATCCTTATCTTTTACTCCATCATGTAAGGATTATTCCCTTAAGGAAATGATACAACAAAATACTTGCAATTTTCAAAATCCATTTATTTTCGCCAAGGAAATATCAAGAACCTGAACAAGAATCGTTTAATATTTAATGTGTGATATAAAATCACAGGTGCATATTGCGCTATCATAATTAATAAAAATGACTTCAAAACTTTAAAAAAATACAAATAAATCTCCAAGTGCTTTTCTCATCAAATGGTATAATTTACTGAACTATCTCACTGGACGGGAAAGTAATTTCCCCAACCGGGGATAATAAAATTTAATTCTTTATCCTGCTTCTCATCGTTGTAAATAAAATACTAACTGGACTTATTTAGAAGTTCTACAACCAAATTGCTTTGCGAGAAGAAAGGGACCCATAAATTTGATTATTAGGAAAGAAAAGCGAGGCGTATGTCCGATAAATTCAATTCACTACTGACAAGCGGAGTGATTTAATAAAATTATCGGGTCGATGCCTGCCATGAAATCTTAATCGCACTCCTTTTTCAGATCTCAACATTTTTTTTTCTTTTTTGATGATCACAAAAATATTGTAAAGATTAGTTTTATTTTTCTGAAGAAAATAATAATGATTGATGAGCAGAAAATTTTTGTTATGTTTCAAATTACATTAAAATCCCAACATAAATTCTCGATATTTTTGAAACTAGGAAACCCTGCTTTGAAAATGAAATAAGTTTAAGCTCAATATATAAACCATTCTCGCTTTTGCAGCTTGTTTCTGGATTCATAGTAAAACATATATTTTTAATCAACCAGATAATAATAGAGGATTCAAAATGGCAAAATAAAATAAATGATTCTTCATTGAAATAAAATTTTAAACCCAAATTAAATTTAACCTAAAAATTTCATACTTTATCTTTATTAGTTACTAGCCGCCTAAAGCGGCCAGCTGTTCGCCACGCTAAAGGTTTTCACAAATAAAGTTTTTTAAAACATAGCAGGAAATTTGAAGATTACTAGCATCATATGCTTTTATATATTATATAGCTACAACGCTAAAGAAAAAAAAAACTAAAATGCTATATACATGAAAAGAACACGAAAACAAATAAATTTTTTATGGCATCAATTTCTATTTCTATATAATTTTTTGTGGTATCAATTTCTATTTTATCGCTACACAAATTATCGTCTTCGCTTAAGAAAAAAAAAATAGAGCGTGGAAAGAAGAAGAAAAACTAATTATAACAATTGGGTATAATATAAAAAAACACAACTACTTCCACTTAGTAGGAATAACATTTACCATGACGCAATGCTAAATTCTATGCCACTATCCACATAAATGCCACTATCCACATAAATCAATTATTAATCAAAAATCGAATATCAATTACTTTTCTTTATAATGCAATAAAATCTGGCGAGCAGCTATTTAAACGATCAAACACTTCGTTTGTTTATTTGTGGCTTGAAGTTAGGCTCGCAGAAAATGCCGTTCATGGGTTAAATTTAGTAGGAACAACACAACCTGTGACGTAGGCTATATTATACCCATTTATCGCTGTTCATAATTGGGTATACTATAGCTACGTCACAGGTTGTGTTATTCCTACTAAATTTAACCCATGAACGGCATTTTCTGCGAGCCTAACTTCAAGCCACAAATAAACAAACGAAGTGTTCGATCGCTTATAGCTGCTCGCCAGATTTTATTGCATTATAAAGAAAAGTTACTGAAACTAAATACAACTAAATAATCAACAACTACCTACTAATAACAATAACTAAATAAACAACAACTAAATTCCATTCGTTTAGCATTGCGTCATATGTTGTTCCTACTAAATCGAAGTAGTTGTGTTTTTTTCATATTATACCCAAATATATAAAAGCGAAGCGTTCTATTTACGTATCGAATATGTTGCCACATTTTTAATACAAAAGTTAAAACTTTTCTCCTCTTTGATAAATGTAAACTAATGCGAACCTTACAATTAAATTACTAATTCCTTCGTATATTATTGGTTTAAGTTGTCGAAAATTTATATTTCAATTGTAAGGTTCGCATTAGCATTATAAGAGTGGAGAAAAGTATATGCATTTTTTAATAGTTTTTTTAATATGGCTCTTTAAAGATGAAAAAACAAAGATTTTCTTACAAAATGACTGATAACTAAAAAACTAATCCAAATTTTTGAAAAAGAAAAAAAATACTTCTTCATTGTGTCAAAACACAATTATGTGCCGAGTTTCGTGCCTGGGCGAGGCTTCTGTGACGATATATTGTGATTACAGACACACACACAGCCGCGTTTATTATTATGTATAGATTTTTACAAACGGAACATGATGAATATGTCCGACAAATCAGTGTCATTTCTAATATAGTTAGAATTATTAAGCAAATAATGTGCCCGAATAACTCTAACCATACTAGTGATCTTGCGAATAATTCGACCGATTCAGATGCTTCTTCTTTTTTCCATTATTATGCTCCGAGTCGATTCATCCATTTATTCATCACGTTACAGTCACAATTCGTAGTCAGCATAATTTATTGCGGTTTCGATACAAAGTGGCCAAATAGCATCTCACCTAACCACTTTATTTTTTAGTTATCAATTTTCTAAAATTTCAAAACTCGAAAACTTTGAGTTATATCTTTCAAAAAGTTCGGCTGGGATAGCCCGGGTGGAAGTGCGTTAGGCCTATGTCCAAGAGATCGTGAATTCGATCCCCACCGACTGAAGACTCCCCGTGTATTATTAAATGGTAACTAGAGTATGTTGAAACTTTCTGGTTGCGAAGTCCTCCATGTTCACATAACAAATCAATACCTCTGGGGTGGCTGAATTAGAAATTGGTCGTTTCCTTGTTCCGATCAAAATTACGATCTATGGAAGAATAAATTGATGTACGAACGAGTCCTCTCTATAAACGGAGTGACGTGTGTAACTGAAGTCGTATTCTTGGCAATAGATGGCGCCACTGAAAAAAGTGACATTATAAACAACAACAACAAAATGTTAACCGTGGTGGCCCGGGGATAGCGTGTTCGCCTCCCAATGAGTTGACCTGGGTTTGAATCCCAGCGATGACTGTTGATGGCTCGCACCGACCACAGCGCTGACGTAAAATATCCTCAGTGGTAGACGGGTCATGGGCTAATGCCGTCAGATTTAGCCTGGGAAGCTTTCCTATCCATGTAACGCAAATGCTGGTTAGTTCCATCAAAAAGTTCTCCGCAAAGACAAACTTCTCCTAGTACTTGACCCAGGAGTTTCCTGGTTTTCTTGTTCGGGTTCAAAATTACAAGGCTTCATAGTTGAACATCGATAGACGTAAACGCAAAATTGGATCTGCTGTTCAACGAGAGTTTAAAAAAATTTAAGGCAGAGTAAACGGTTGTATTAGTCATATTATTTGAACTGGTTGGTTTTTGTTTTATATTAGCAACAACGACAGTTATTAGTGAGTTTAAATGAGGTCGGATTGTGTGAAATTATCTGACATTTCAAAGCAACTTATAGAACTGATAGGAGTTATATAAAGCTCATTTCCCTGGAGATAGCACAAAAGTTCCAACATATCAAGCCTTATCGGCCCTAGAAAATGACAAAATGTGTGGGCAGAAAAAGAAAAGCAAACAAAAGATTTTAACTTGAACTCAGAAAAAAAAGATTTCTCACAGAACAATTAGAAGAGAATTACAATATCTTGGGCTTAAAAGTCTATATTATATTAAATGAAGGGACAATTTCTTTTGCCAATATGTTTACAATTATTTAGGAAAACAAAAGTCTTGCACTGTCGGTTATTGGTACTTTTTGGCAAGTTTAACCCGAAAAAATACATTAAAAAAATGTATTGATTATAAACATTTTTATTTGTAAACAATTGATTAAAAGATTATAAAATATGGAAATTTTAAAAAGAGCAGAGAAACAATTTTTAAAATTAACTCCTTTTTTTATTGTCTTAAAGGTTAGGGAAACACAACCATAACTAAATATATTTTTATATTGTAAAAGGGTAATTACGATAAAAATGAAGCTTCCTTTGAGCCTAATCGTTGTTGCATAATATTTTTTATTGTCTCACATATGGAAGTGAATATATTTTATCACTTCTGATAATAAAAAATCTTTCCAAACTTGTTAGGTTTACGCTTTTATATAAAAAAAATGGATCTGAAATATCTTTATAAGTGGAAAAAATATTATCTCAAGTACTCAAACAAAACAAAAAAATAATTTAGAAATTTCCCAGTTAATTTCAGTATAAGTATTTCTTTTTTATTTTTTAGAAAGAGGAGTAAAGACATTTTATCGGATGAGACAATCTACTTTCCGTAAGTTCTTTTTGGAAATTCAATCACAGGTAAACATTGTCATTTTGCTCCATTAGTAGATAAGAAAACACAATGCTTAAAAGTTTTAATCTTTCAAATGGTTTTTGTAAGTTTTTTGTTCATAATGAAATTAAATCGTCCGAAATTGGCACCATACCATCTCAAAAATTTTTGTTCGAATCATTTGTAGCAATATTAAAAAATACAAGTCATATATTTCTCTCTAAAGAACTCCAACTTACTCACTCAAATCAAATTTTTAAAAAAAAATCAAACGTTTTATTAAATTAATACCACGGGTTCAGTTTCCGATTTTATTGAAATAAAATTTGAGCCAAATTGTTGTAACCGTCTATATACAGGCTTGCTTACTATCTAAATTTAATCTGATGGAACTTCTCAACTCTAGGACGCTACCAACCTAAAAATCAACGCTACCAACAAAAATAGCTTTGAATCGGCAATAAATTTAATGACGCATTCTTCTCCCATGCATTCGAAGGAGCATAAGTTATATGAGAAAATAGAGATTAGAATTCTAAATCTCTTTCAGAATTCAATCCTAGCTGTATTTCTCTCAAATCAATAGTGTCACAAGAGCGAAAGATTCAAGCCATTGACTTGATACTCGTGATCAATAAATTCTCAGAATCATAACAGATTTTGTCCAGTCGAAAGAAAATGTTTTTCCTTTTCTGAGATTCACTTTCATGCGCCCTCCAATCGACCAAGATGAGAGTCTTGTTCCAAATAAGGCTCAATATCTCATAGAACTGGTATCTATCAAGTTGGGCAATTACTGAAATGGCCATCTTAAGGGACATTGCGGCAACAAAATGGCCACTGTACTGGTCAGTGAGTGTTGTATAAGGGTATGATTATTATTATTATTATTATTGCGGTCATTACTGCATGGTCTTTGCCTTTAGAACACAGCATTTCGCTGGACTCTGAGTTTCGTTATCAAAACTCTGTAGAAAATATTATACAGAGTTAACGGTAGAGAACGAATTCTGGGTAGAAGCATTTGATGAGGAAACTCCCTTATCTTTATTTATTGCAGGAACGTGAGGAGATTTTTTTCCCCCGCCAAACAAATAGCCAACTCTAAGGCAGGGCTATTTTCTGGATTTAATGTGGTTCGTTCATGCAATCTTATTTTTAACATCAAGTGCAATTCATTAGTAAAAGTATTTTTTCCGTGTGGAAGGAGATAAAACTTTTATTCACTGTCTTACAGCAAAAGAACAGCTCTTATAATAATAACGTAAAAGGAAACTGATGGTGACCTGTCTTACTATTGTAACGTATCAAGATATATTAACGAAAAGTTCTGTTTTTTTAGTTTTTTTTTATAAAAAACATTTATTTTACAACAACAAATACAGTAATGAAATTAAAGTTCCCGTAACGGGATAATAATAACTAAGGCCCGGATTTTGATGACATTTGCATTTTTTTACATTTTGGACATTTTTTGTCCTTTAGAGCATTTTTTTTTAGATTTATTGGGCATTTTTCATTAAATTTTTTGGTTTATTTTGCATTTTAAAACATTTTTTAAATTTTTTGTTAATTTTTTCCAATTTTTATTATTTTTGTATCATATTTTATTATTACACTGGCTTCCAAACAGTGAAGAAAATCTCTAGGATATTAACAGGTGAAGCAACATCTTTTCAAATTGAAGAAGAATTGTCAGTAAGTGAGACCATCTTTTTCAAGTACGCACCAATAACATCAGTAGACGTTGAAAGAAGCTTCTCCAGGTATAAAAATTTACTTTCAAACAAGAGACGATCGTTTACATTTCAAAATATCAAAAAAAATCAATAATCTAATGTAATTCTGATATTTAGTAATATTATGAGATGGAAGTTGTTATATTCATTAAAGTTTCTATACAAAATGAAAATGTTTTGGAGTCAATGTATTTTCCTTTCTTTTTTGCTATTTTAAGATATAAAACATATTTTTCAAACTTTAGTTCAATATTTTTACTTTATTTAAGTCATGTCATAAGGCATTTTTAACGCAATTTTCGCATTTTTAAAGACATTTTTCGCACTTTTTAAGGGCATTTTTTGCACTTTTTAAAGGCATTTTTTTGCACTTTTTAAGGGCATTAATTGGGATTTTTCGGGTCATCAAAATCCGGGTTCTAGTAATAACTTTTCAAACAAATATAGAAAACCCGTAACCGGTAAGTACAAACCTCAAATTCGAAAAACAAAAACTATTCTCGAAATATCAACAACTCTCTGTTGTTCCAAAAATTGTCTCGTGCTTCTAATTTTATCGCTTGCTTTTTTTTTTATTTATTGAGTATTGAGTATAGTTAAGTGCGGCGAGCTCTCTGCTTATCGCTTATTCTCTTTATGTGTTTATTTTATTTTATTCATGCTTGTGCTATCCCGTTATTTTTTTAATATTTTTACTTGTATTCATGCTTTTGCTTACCAATTATTTTCTAATATTTTTAGACTTTATACTATGCAGAATACAGTGAGATCACTTCCCTTAATATTTATTTATAAAAAGATTTTCGTGATTTACTTTGATAATAAAAAATAACACGCCAGTTCTTGATTTTATTGATAATAGCTCTATTACACACATCTAGTCTTATGACTTTAAAGATTTTTTCATTACCTTGTCAAACTTAAGCATGTTTATTTTTTTACTTTTATGATTATAGCAATATTTTTGAAATCTAATTTTAATACAGGTAAACCACTTTTAATTTCTGTAGTGTTAATAATTTTATTTTTAATGCTGAGTGCGTCTTTCTGCAGATTGTTAACATACCCCGTAGTACTAACTTTCCAAGTATTCTTAATAACCTCTTTTTATACTACTTTGCAGAAAAAAAATCCTGCGATTTCAATTAGGAACAGCATCTGATTCGTAGGAGATTTTACTGTATTTCATTTTATAAATTTCATTGATATTCAACATCATTAATAACTACATATTCAACATTCAACATTATATATCTAAATGAATTTAACTCTAGTAAAAACTATTCAATCTAATTTCTTCAGTCTTTCTTGATTGATTTATTTCATTGAACTTGTCTAAAACTCGAGTTGATATTATCGATAAAAGAAATAATTTTTCAATTCCTATCAACAAGTTATTCTATAGTTGTAATATTTCTACAAGCATCTACAGAAACGTAATTTTATCTCAAATCAATCGCATTAAGTTTATTTGTAACAGTAAGGAGCTGATTTCAAATAATTGCAAATCTCTGCATAATTTTAAAAAATTTTAAGAAAAAGACGATAGTGTTTTTTCAAAAACTAGTGAGCTGCGCCCCCTTCTCGCTAACGCTCACCAACCCCCGAAAATTGCCAAGCAATCTTATATGGTTTGCTTCGTAAACCAAGCTCGCTACTAACTTAGGTACATTGCAAATGCACAAAATTCTAAGAATTCAAAACAATCATTCAAATCCATATAACAACTTTTTTTTTAAAACAAATTACATCTTTTTAGTAAATACTAAGTCATTAAAATAAATTTGAATTCAAATAAATGACATGTAATTCGTTAAACCTATTAGAAATGTGCTATAGTATAAAATCTTAAGATAAAATTTCTAAAACTGATATCTCTTTAGAAAGGTTAAAATTTTGGCTATAATTAAGTCTATTAAAAATTGAAATAAGTGAATTGCAATGGAAAAACCTGTATAAGCAAATGAATTCTAGTAAAACAAACAAATTCGTGACATAAATCAAAAATCGTCAAATAAATTTGTAATATATAAATTCGTAAAAAAAAGCGCTTTCGACAAAATACTAAAATACAGATCTATCGACAAAGACTACTCACTTCTGCCTAGCTTATGCTCTATCTGGTTATTTCAGTTTCCGTTTTTAAAAGCGCTATATGTTGAGCCATCTCAGCTAGATTTGGCCTGTGACATTTTTAGCGGCAATCATTGGTCGATTTTTCTAGCGTTGCCATTCGTTGAGTTGTAATGATGCTTTTTTTGTCGCCGTGTAAGAGAAATATATATATAGATTAAAATAAAATTTCGCAATCGATAGAAATTATTTTCTTTTTGTTTTTGAAAGAGCAATCTATACGAAAATCCCTAATTAGAAACAATGAACTTAAAATTGAAATTTTGAGTGAGTGCTTTAAAGTTTTGGAACACAGTAGATCCTTCTTTTCGCACCTCTAGTACTGTGCGTTCTCTTATTCTTCAAAATAGAAGAAAATATTGAAAGAAAAAAGCATTGTATAAATGCATTAAACCAGACAATATTCTCTTTCATAACTTGAATAGGTGTACTAGTTGGTATTACTTTTTTCCTATATAAATTTTCCAGCTTTTTAAGTTTAATTATTCGAGTGCAGTACTTAAATCACCGTGTTTTTTTTTTCAAAAAAAGCATGCCTTTTGCGAAAAGAACACTGTTATAATGTGTTTAGCTTTTTCATTTGAAAGAAAGCTTCAGTAGTTAAAAAGAAATCTATAGAAAAATGAACCAATTACTTCCTGCTTAGATCTAGCTAATTTAGAAGATAAATTTAATTCTTCTCTAAGAACTGAAAGTTCAGTTTTATAATTGATTTATTTTAGTTACTTTGTTTAAGTTTGCCTAACAAATTCGAACCTATTTACCGCTATAGAGGTATAGAGAAGTAAAATATTGATTTTATTATTTTACTGCTAAACAAGAAGGCATAAATAATTACAAGCGAAAAATTCTTGGGAATGAAATCAGTAGTTTTAGTTAAGTTTAAAATTTGTAATGCATTGATTAAAACAATTATTTTCAGCGATATAAGGCGTTAGTAAGAATTCTCTGGTGTAAACACTTAGATTACTTCTCCATTTATAAATTTAGCAAATTTCATTACAAAAAATGTGGTTTCTTTAAAGGAAAATGTTTCATTCATTTAAGTTTAAAACATCGCCGACCGGCCTGTGTAGGGGTTAGGGAACTGTCCTTGCATTAGAAAGGTTCTGAGTTCGAATCCCGGGCAAGGCATGGATGTTCTTTCCTTCTCTGTACCATCTGGCCTTACTGTGGGAGCAACGTTGGCCTACCTAATATGGTGCCCCTGAAGGAGTGGCCAACAAATCTGTCGTTAAGGTGCCTGTATGACCTATGTCATTATCCAGGTGGGCATTAGAAAAAGAAAAAAAATTTAAAACATCCAAAAAAATTATTGGCACATTTATGTGCATTTTAATGTGGGTTGTCTGCGTATGGAAGATATTGGAAAAGACCTTCAATAATTTAAATCCATTTGTCAGTGATGCTTTCACACAGCCTACCAGTTGACTATAACCAAACAAGGACAAAAATTCGAGTTTTAGGAGACATCCCCATGCTCCCAAATCACCAAGACATCCGCTATACAGCTTATAATATAATTTAAACCCTTACGATTTGAAAATAAATGCTCATTTGTTTGGGTATCCCTTTTAATCCTTTAAAAGATAAATTAAATATTTTTTCAAATCTTACTATGTGATGTGCATATATGGCAACGTTACTTTTAAAAAGTAACGAGTAAAAGTACTAGTATTTTTAAAAAATGTAACGAGTAAAAAGTAAAAAGTTCTTATTTTAAAAAGTAACGAGTAAAAAGTACAAGTAAAAGTACAAGTACTAAACAAAAAAAGTAACGATTTAAAAGTATTCTAGGAAATCGAAAATTCAAAGTTACCTGAAATTTCATTGAATAATATTCTTATGTTCCTTAATGTTTTTGCAAAATTGTTGTTATTTATTTAATTATTTTTAATTTTGAAAGTTATGGATATTAATTTATTTTTAAATTCGCAAGAATATTATAATATAATTTTATAATGTAATCGTATAATATAATTTTAAAATCAAATATAATTTTAATATCAAACTTTTTATGGATTTGCACGAAAAAGAAATTTTATCTATTGACTTTAATTTTTAGTTTATTATTCTTATTTAATTAAATTACCATTGATTTAAAATTGTTTTACTCTTTAGAAGCGCGTTTTAAAAACACAAACATAAACAAAGCAAACAGATAGCTTTGTGATCTTTGAGCTAGTAAAAAATAATTGAATGTGTAGTATAAGTTGAAACAGAAGGTATTTAAACACGAAGTTAGCTGTGAATGCATATATATTGCATTCACAGCTTTTTATTTTTTTTTTTTTTTTATTTTTTTTTTTTTTTATAAGAAAGCTTACCGAGTTTTAGAAAAAAGCAACGATTTCATTCGATATTTCCGTTACAAATACTTTTACTTTTTCCCTAAAAAAGTAACGAAAGTACAAGTAAAAGTACTAAATTTAAAAAGTTACGAAGTACAAGTAAAAGTACGTACTTTTTACTTGTACCGGCGGTACAAGTAACGAAAGTAAAAGTACTGCCATGTATGGTGATGTGTCACGGAGCGAACAATTTTTTTTTCATTCAGCATTTATTCAGAGAGAAGCTATCTTTACCAAATTTACTTTGAAAGATCCTTTGAAAAGACTATTTTTACACTGTAAAAAAAAATCTGTTAATTTTACGGAAAAAACTGTCAGCTGGTGTGTAGTATGAGAACGTTTATTTTACAGAGAAATACTGTTATTTAAAAACAGACTCCTGTTTTTTAATGAATACTATTATTTTAAGAAATGTTATTTTAACTGATAAGCAATCTTATTTTAACAAACAAACTCTGTTATTTTAATAAAAGAAACTCTATAAAATAACTATGTCAGCATTGTGTCAGCTATATCATGTAATGTATTGTCAATGATGTCAAAAACTGTCTTATAATGCCAATAACTATGTCAGCATGTTTCTAAGCTTAATGCAAATTCATAAATAGACTCTGTGTTTTCTTTTTTAAAAAAATCTCTTTCATTCGCATAATTTAGATAATAAAGCAGATCACAATTCATAAAGCTAATAGTTAGGTTCTAAATCATTTAACTGATCTCTATAGCGGTAATTTATATAATAGCATATTAATGTGATTTACATTAAAAAAAATAATAATTGTATTAATGGTTAATAAGTTACGAAAACAATTAAAATACATTTATCTTGTAATGTAGCATATTAAAGTAATATCATGGTTCGATGTTATAAAAAAAAAAAAACTCTTTTTAGCTCTTAATTTAGAAATAATCTAAATCAGAAACATAATGGCAAAGTGAAATAAAAGAAAAATAAATAAATAATACAGTCATTAATGAAGGAAAACTTGATTTTTGGGTTAATAAAAATGTACTAACAACAATGAAAAACACCATAATTAGATTTTTATATATAGTTGTAAATCATGTTTTTTAAGTACCACAGAACTCAAATTATAATCAGCATATAGTTTTTAAAAAAAAACATGCTCCTCTTTTAATTATATAAAAAACGATCTATCACATTTTACGATATTAGTATAAGTTACACATGAAAAAATCAATAAAAATTTTTTAAACTTAGTCTTAAAAAACGTTGTAATGCAATAACGTGAATATTAAAGATGTTAATGGCACATATTATTTGTCAATTCATTTTCATTGTTAAAATTATACAATTTAAGAATTAATTTAATTACTCAAAAAAAAACATCTCAAAACCACCAGATGTTGCAATGTTTAAATATGTTCGGTTCAGATCTCAGATACAGCTAAGTGTTTCTTTTGTTTTTTTTAAAGTTTTAAAACTAAAAATTCTCATGAAAGCAATGGGATATTGGCGAGTCTGACCTTTTCTATGTGGTACTTACTGCAAGCTGTTTCAGTGATATATTAAGGACTTGGAGAACCCCATAGCTCTTTCCCGTCCCCATCTTGAGCCAAGAAGTCGATAAAGGGTATTAGTGCAGGTTATTAATGGTCATTAAGGTTGGCGCCCCGTTCCATTAGCTACTTCATTCACCAAAAGACACCGACCAAATTCCCACCATAAACACTTTCCCTTTGCTAAATTGATTTTCAAAGCATGATTTAGTGAATGAATAGTGGCAAATTTCGTTCACGCTGGGAAAGTACTCAGAATCAGTACTGATTCGTGGCCAATTTAAATCGAAATTGATGGTAATTAACTGATGTAAAGAAATGCGTCAAGATATGTTTCTTATTGTGTTGGTAGAGGGATCTTTTCGAAAATAGTACAAAGCAAAAAAACAATACCCAAAGTTTCAATATTTTAAACATTTAGCTCCTTTCTTATAATTATTAACTGTAACTACTTCGCTTATAACATGGCCCAATAGATTCATTTAGAAACTGGGAGGGGTTGAAATTGCTCCTGCTGTCAGCAACCTGTTTAATATAAAATGGTGTAAATTGAAGAAAAAAATGGAATAAAATAAAACTAAGCATTCACCTGAATATATGTTTAATCTAAAGACAAAATTTTCATACAAAAAAGAACTTAGTAACGATTGATCGAATTAGCGGGATTTTCACAAATTAGGTAATAGGTTTCAAACTTCAGAATTCACTTACATCTTCTGGATCATCCAAATTAATTATCACGCTTTATTGTCCCTTTGCTTGTTCTCGAAATAATAAAAATACATTAAGCTGTTTCTAAGAAGTAATATAACAAATGTAACTCGGATCCCCATGGGTCTAATACTTGAGAATCTTGATTGAATAAAAGCCGTTATCAACCATTTTATATTTTGCCAAGATAAGTCCTCATAGCAATTTAAAGCTATTGCTCGGTCATTATATTGAGTTCATATAGATTTCATAGATTTAAGCTATATTTTTCAGTAGAGGATATACATTTAATTTTTCGAGCATGTCTAGGTCTGTTGGGGCAAAATCTAGACATTCCAACTTGGATTTCTCGTTGGAGCATGTTCTTGAAAGGCAAATGCTATGCCTATTTTGTTCTATACTGTCTCCAAATAAATTGTAGAGAGGTTTTTTTTTATATATATATAACCGTCGTTGAACAGCCGACCCAATTTCATGAGTTTACGACTTCTAATGTTCAACTCCGTAGCCTTGTAATTTTGAACCAATTCAGAAGACAAGGAAACTACTGTATCAGTACCCCCAGAGGTTTTGATTTGTTATGGGAACATGGAGGACTTTGGGACCCGACAGATTTAACGTGCATCAGTCCCCATTTTACTACACGGGGAGTCTTCGGCCGGCGAGGATCGAACCCACGACCTCTTGGACATGGTCCCAGCGCCCTCCTTGCAAAAGGAGGCTTTTAAAGAGCAAAAGTAATTTCTGAATTTTCTCTTTCCTTAAAATATTTTAATTTAAAAATTTCAACAGAAGGTGACAATATGTTATAAATTATGCGGTTTTAACTTTTATGTTGATTATTGTTCTGTATACTTTTTACCAGCATTAAGCATAAACAAACACAATTCTTCGGGAGACTATAGTGTAGGGGTGCACAACCTTTTTCAGTGAAGGGCCACATGCACAGCAGATTGACCAATGAAGGGCCGCATGCCAAAGTGTTTAGACCAACATATTAAAAGCAATTGTTGGTGGTGATTGTTATATAAACATCATTGTTTATATAACACTAAATTCTTTTTGTCGGTTAACCTTGTAATCTCTTTGCAGAAAATACAATACTTTAAAACGTTTAAAATTAGAAAATGCAAAACTGATTACTTAAAAGGGAAAACAGAATTCGAAAATCAGAACCAATTTATCAGAAAAAATTTAGATAAATTGAAATAATTAAAAAACTATGGAAAAATTGACTTTTTTTTATCACATTACAAAATACAAAAGTCCATTTAAACATAAAATTTAACGTTAATTTTTTTTTCATAGAATTAAATTTCAAATAAATAAATATTCCAGTTATTAATATAAATTCAAGTTAAATACTTTTATTTAAAGAAAGTTTATAGGGTTAAAAATGATTAAAACTAAAACAAAACCCCTTAAGTGGAAAATAAGATTTAGCATTTATTACGGAATGTACTTTAACTTTCAGACATTTTTATTTTAAATTAATAATAAGAGGCTGAGAGAGGGAAGAAAAAGAAAGAAAGAAAACACATTAAATTTTAAGGAACTATATTCCTTAATAATAAAAAACTATTAAGATACTTGTTTACAACTTTTTATGACGAATATATTTTTAACATGACACTTACTATTTATAATCAATTAACAATCAATAAAATTTACATTACTTTACGAAACTTATCTTGATTAAATTTTTTATACAGTTACAATTTAATGATATACAAATCATTTCACAGCATATAATCATAAATGATATAAAATGCTCCAAGAAGGTAGAAAATGGTTTAAAAAAATTTCTTAATGGTTATACTGTAATTTGCAAAATTTTTGAATATTGTGATAATTTTATCTACTTGATCATGTGACATTTTTTGAGCCATTAAATGAAAATGTAATGATTGTATTTAAAGACTACTCTGTAATTTTGAACAGGCCAAATTCATTCTGGAAAACAGTCTTTCGACAGAAGCTGTTGTTGTGGGTAGTATTAAACTTAGAGCAAATAACATAATCAGTTTTGGAATTTGTCCTAGATGGTGTTCTTCCTTTCTGGGTTTTTAAATCGCGGAAATACAAATAGCGATGTGTTATATTTTAATTGCTTAAATACGAATTGCTATGTGTTATTTTTTAATTGCTTGAATACGAATTGCCATGTGTGATTTCTAAATTGCGTAAATAAAAAACTCGATGCTTGTTTTTCAAATAGCGTGAATACGAATCGTGTGGCTTTTAAATTGCGAAAGGACTACTCACAACACTTGATTTTTAAAATGCATGAATATGAATCGCGATATATGGTTTTTAAGACGCGTGCATATGAATTGCGAGAAACGTAGCAACGAATGATATTTTAAACGCCAGAACACGAATCGCGATATGTGATTTTAAGTCCCGTAAATACGAAACGCGATGGATTATTTTTAAATCTCGTTAATGTTAATACGAAATGCGATGCGCAATTTTCAGATAGCGTAAATACAAATTACGATGTATGACTTTTAAATTACCTGTGACAACAAAAAGAATAGGTTCGATGTGTGTTGTTAAACTTGCACGTGTTCATGGGACTAAAGAATTATGCCGTGTTTTGAATTATTTTTTTTTGCAAATCGGACCGCGTTTAATATAAACACATCTCGTTTTTTTTTCCTGAGAAGGTGTTGATTTGGCTAAGATACGTAATTACTTTTTAAGTTACGAAAAAAAAATTGAAACTGAATCGAATTTCACGAGTTGTAATATTATCTGAAAATATCAGGTATATTCTAAATCACAAATAAAAATGCAGCAATAACGGGAAAGAAGAAAAAACACGTTCGAAAAACCTCTTAAAAAAATGCGTGTTAAAATCGGTACAACGCAAATGATAAAATCGGCACAAACAGAGCACGTAAAAAAATAATTATTTTAATGCGCGATTCAAAACTCGCTTGCTGTCAAACCATAGTATTAAAAATATTATAATCTTTTTAAATCACGGGGAAAACGTAATAACTACTAAAACAATAACCAAAATACTTTTATATTTCAGATGAAATTGGAGTAAATAAAGTCCATCAAAATTTTATGTAATTTAAATGCGGGATTTGAAATTAAAATGTCGCAAATAGCGTATAAAAAATATCGGTACTTTCAAAACCTTGTAGAAATGTGTAGCAATAATTTCTAAAATAACGATTGAAAAATAATTTCATTTGCGATAAAATCGTTACAAATAAGCCACGTCAAAAAATGGTTATCTAAATGAGCGATTCTTTACTCACGATTCGTAATAATGTCGTGGTAAAATATCGAAGTTTTAAAAACCGGGCGGGAATGTGCAGCAATAACTATTGAAGAAAGGATCTAAAGTCATTTAGATTTTCCATGAAGTTTGCACAAATAAAGCGTTTCATAACTTTCAAAAATCGCTATTTCAGAAACTACTTGAAAATGGGTAGCAATAACTACCGAAAAGTCATTGGAATCGGCATATACGAAAAGCGTCAAAAGTGGTAATTAAAATTCGTAAATCGTAGTAATGATGTATTAAAAATATTGGGATTTTTAAAACTATGCTGAAATCCGTAGCGTTAACCATCGAAAAACTACATTGATTGAGATTGGGTGCGTCAAAAACTTAAAAGTGTAAATTTAAATTACCGAATTTTTTTTTATTATTTCTCAAAAACGAATATTAAATTTTTTACTCTTCATTTTGTTCAGATTGCGGCCGCGGGCCGCACATCGAGGGTTGGCGGGCCGCATTTGGCCCGCGGGCCGCAGGTTGAGCACCCCTACTATAGTGTAGACACATGTTGGTGGAGTTGGTGTGGAAGTATTCAAATCCACATTGGCCACTATTTAACTTCCAAAAGTAGAAATGTGAATTGATTTTTAATCTACCTTCTTACATCTTTTTCTCTTTTTCTTCTCACTTCTTATATTGTTGCTGTTGACGTATGCCATTAAGGCAGAGGGAGTGCGATTGTTCTTGTTTTCCAGTGGCGCCATCTATGGCCAAGAATTCGACTTCTGCCACACTCATACTTCACACCCATTTATAGGGCTGACCCATTCATACATCCATTCATTCATCAACAGATCGTAATTTTGACCTAAATCAGAGAACGATCACTCTCCAATTCAGTACCCCAGAGGTATTGATTTGTTATGGGAACATGGAGGACTTTGAGACTCGACAGATTTAACGTGCATCAGTCACCATTTACTGCACGAGGAGTCTTCGGCCGGTAGGAATCAAACCCACGAACTCTTGGACATGGACCCAGTGCCCTACCAACCAGGCTATCCCGGCCACTTAAATATTAATGTAAGCATATTAGCAAGCAGAATTCTATAGTACATAAGTAGACTGAAATCCAAAATTATAGATCATAAGCAGTCAGAATTGCAAAAATTGTACGATTTTTTTACTAGTTCTGTCATGTAGCGACGATTATGGATGGGTAGTCTAATGTGAACAATAACAAGCGTCCTTAAACCGGAAGAAATTTAGAAAATTTCCGGTGTATCCCTCCGCTTATGTTATGACTACGAGGCGATGTGTGAACAAGCCTAATATTCTATGCCGTTTTGTTATTGTAATTTGGGTTCAAATCTAAACATAAGTGTACCATTCATAAGAGCTTTCAAAAATGTATTGATTCTCAGAGGTCGTAAGGCCAAAAAAAATTTTGGAAAGTTAATATCTCATTGTAAATAATTCTTTAGGTTTGCCATGTTTTGTATTTTATCCCTTATTTGGCTACATTTGAATAAAATGTCGCCAAAAATATCTTTATAAGTTAGCCTAATTAGAAAATATTCTAATGATTATAATATTAATATGATAATGCTGAAGTTTAAAGGCTGAAAGAAAGAACTCGGTACATGTGAAATACTGCAAAAGATATGATGCAATAATATGATGGCGCGTTTTTTCAATCTGCGGCGTAAAAATATATCGGAAGCAGTAACCCGGAAGTCTTGAAAGAGCAATTTTACCACTAGCGCCACCACCTTTAGCTTTACATGATCACCCATCCATACAAAATAAACTTGAAGAATATTTGATTGAAGAATACCGGCATGCTATCGCATAGCATCTTCCCCTTCACCTGCCTCTTTTATTGTCAGATGACTATTATTTACACTCCCGAGCAGTGTAGATATAGAATATATTATTGAAATTCAAGTTTCTTGCTACCTATTAACTATATGAATAAGCTTAGCTATTTTCGAAAACACAGCATTTGAATATTGATTTAAATGCACTAAAAATAAATCCCTTAATAACTTCTTTACCAGTTACCAGCTATTAAAAGTTAAAACGCTTTGCAGGATTAAATGCATTCTTTGATCTTCACGAAACTTTGATAATAATTGGAAATTAAAACAGAAATATGTTTTCCAATAATCTCCCACTTAATGCAGAAAGCAATAAAAATTTAAATTAAGTTCGGGGTTTAGAGACTTTACCTCTAATTAAAAACAAGTGAGTTATTTAGATATGCGATGGAAATATTCATAAAGTAAAATCAATTTCTTTTTGTTAAAAGCATTTTCGTTTCTTTTCTTTTTCATAAGTATTATTTACTTACATAAAATACGCATTGTTACAGCGGTTTTCCTGGATTTTTTTAACGGTTTTATTTCATTTTAATTTCTTTAATGGTTCTAGTATTTTTTTTTTAATGGTTCTAGTATTTCTTTAATGGTGTTAGTCATACAGAAGGTTTTAATTTGATGAGAATAATTCATATCTGCCACATTTTTTATTATGTAACCATAACAACAAAATATTTGTCTTAAACAGTTTATAAATTTTGACTACACAAGTGTCAAGATTAAAATCCATTATTTCAGCGGATACTAAGAAGACATCTTTGGTATTTGTTTGCTATAATGATACAAAGACTTAACATCATTTGTTTAGATAGCTAGAAAAACCTTTAATATTCTAGAAAAGTAATGTGTTTTAATAAATTTCAATAAAAAAAATCATCATTTAAATTATAGCATTTAAATAGTATTCATAACGTTAAATAATCATATTATTTGAATATTTCAACTCCAACAGCTCAGGAATAATTGTTTTGATTCATACCAAACTGAGAATCAATGACTCAACTTCTTTATTTCTTTAACAAAGAAAAAAAATGAACTTAGAGATTAATTTTCTAGCATATCAATATATTCAATATATTAATTTCCAGTAATTAACAATCTAATCAAAATGTGAACACATTACTTACTCCTTCTGCCTTAAAAATTGGCAAGTGACATAAGACAACAACAACAAAATTACTTACTTCGTAAGCTGTTTCATAGCGTGGGGTTTTAGGAATAAACACTCTTAGCACTATTTATTAATAATTTACACCTAAGATTTATAATACGGAAAATGCATCTTAATGTAACATTAGATGGTGAGGAATCTAAACTGAAACTTCCTGTGTGGGAAAAATCCTGATTCGCTTGCGCATGCGTGATACGATCGTTCGTATAGCTAAATACATCACATCTCCCCCCTCTTAAAAAATGGAATGAAGGTCAAGTATTTTAGGGGGCCATCTAATCCTTTGGGATCTTTTCGGCTGAAATTGAATTTGTTGAGAAGTTGAAGATGGAGTACTTCTCGGCAATACAACTGGACTTAGCTGGAGATGATTGACGAGTTTCTGGTGTTGATTTGACTGATCCAGAGAGTTTGGGGGTATCTCCACCAGAATCAGTGGAAGCAGGATAAATATCAGCAGAGTCGTTGTGAGAAATTTCACTTCTAAAACTAATTCGCGGAATATGAACAGTCATATCTACGATATGGTTTCCTGTTGGTCGTATTTGGTCTACGTGATGTCTATAAAATGTACCTTGCACATTAATTGTGTAATGAAGAGCTCGATCCTTGCTCATAACTGTTCCAAATTTCCATCTTGAACGATAGACTCGAAAAGCTACTTTATCACCTTCGTGAAAAGTATACGTGTTTTTCCTAATCTTCGTAACTCTTCCTTCCAAGTCAGGAAGAGCAAGATCTATTCTAGTTCTACTGTCTCTTTAAAGAAAAAGTATAGCCAGGCTAATCATGGTTGTCATATTAGGAGCCTTGTGATATTGCATAAGGAAGGTGCTAACCTTTTGCTGGATATTTCCAACAAAGTTCCCCAAGTAGCACCTAATATTAGATAACATCAGAAAATCGGCAAAATCTAACATTATCTTGCACAACTTCTAATATTAGAAAGATACAAGAGGTCGCTGTTTGCTCAGCATTATATAATATTAGATTCTATGCAAACCAATATTATCTAGCGTTCGCCATAATATTCTTTTGCGTTAGTTTTGATGCTATATAATATTAGATTTTGTATTTTCTGATATTATTTTGCTTTTTATTTTTTTGGAGTAAGCAAGAGGAAGATATGGATGGTGGTAGAAAAATTCGACGATACAATTTTACTTAATTTTCTGTAATTGTTGTGAAGCAGTAAAACATAGAACAGTAGTTTTATGTCATTCCATGCATTATTTACTTAGCAATACAGAAATACTAAATAAAATTACATTAGCGAATTCTGCTACCTTCCATTTTTCTCCTCCTTACTCCAAAGTATATCTTATGTTCAGCTGATTTTTTTGAATATTTAAATTAGGAAATATTTTATTGCAACTTTTATTGATATTTTTTTCTTTTATTCATACAATGGGTTTTCTGACAAATTTTATATCATTAATAATTTTTAAGTCTTTAATTTTAAAATGTACTCTTTTTTTAAAAAAAAAAACAACTGGGTTTATTTTATCAAAATCTTAATTTAATTTGTTAGTTTGTAATATATATATTTTTTTAAATGGTTTCACAATTATCATTCATTATTTACATTCTGAAATTATATAATAAAAACCACGCTATATAATTATAAAGTTATATATTTATTATTGAACTGAGTGGAAATTTAAACTTAAAATTTTTTCCCCTTACAATTGTTCAATTTTTAAGTGGACATTTCTTGTAATAATTGGCACAATAAAGAACAAAATTTAAAAATATTCAAATTACTTACTTCAACAAATTTACACATATTTTTTCCCCTTCGTTTTTCACTGGAATTGCTAAATGGAGAAATACTTACGTAACTTTATTCTTTTAGTATTTGAAATTTTATTTAGCAAAACACCTAAAAACAAAACTGAAACGCAAGGTAGAAATTTTTCCAGGGAATGAAACCAGGAAAGCAACTAATATCATGAAAATTGTTAATATTTTGCTTTAATGTGCATACATAGCACTCGATCTGCTTGTCCATTGCTGGATAGTTTGAAAGGGACGCAAGTCTTACACTTAATGCCATTGCTTCGTATAAATGTTTGGAATTTTTGAGAAGTAAATTGATGTCGTTGTCGGAAACTAAAACTACTTCCAATATAGTCCCAGAGAAATCAGTGCGCACTCTTTCCTATGGTGTACTAGCATTTCCCCAATGATGAACTTTAGCCTGCGCTAGGTCAGTTTTGAAACCAGAGCAGTCCAAACAGTTTTTCGAAGAATCGTCTAAGTCTTAATCGATGTCTTGCCAATGCACGTACGATCTGGCAATTATTTTCGTCTTTTCTACACCAAGATGCCTATGCTGAAATTGAATCGAATATTTTTTCTTTTTAGCAGTCTGGAATACACACTCGTTGACCATACATAATAGACCCATCCTGTAAGTGTAAGATATAACTTTCCTTCCCTTCAAATTGCCCTCCATATTGTGATGTTTTTAAAAGTTTTCCCTTTGAGTGGCCTTTGTTAAATCTTTGCCAGTAACGGGTAAAATCTCAATTTGAGAAATTTGATATACTGCAATATCATCTTATATTTCCAGTTCTCCAGATTTTATTAGCAAGCGCAATAAGCAGTCGGCATTGGTATAGTTCTTAGTATTGCGGTAAACAATAACAAAATCATAAGCTTGTAGAACAAGAGCATACTGCAAAAGTCTTGTTGATGAAACAACTGGGAGACCTTTTTTACATAAAGAATGGAAACCAGAGGCTTGTTCAGTAACCGAAGAGAATGTATTTCCCTTTAAGCAGAGTAAAAACTTTTTAACAATCCAAATGATTGCTAAAGCCTCTTTGTCAATTTTGGAGTACGTTGTTCCATTGGAAATCAAGTTCTGAAGGAAAATGCTATGGGTAGTTCTGAACCATTTTGGAATTTACTGGAAAGTACTGCTCCCAACCCTAACGGTGAAGCATCAGAAGATAGCAAGATAGAAAGGTTTGGATCATAATGAGTTAGTCTTTTGTCCGAACAAATTTCATTTTCGAAAGCTAAATGAAAAGAGCGATCCCATTTCCAATTAACGGTTCCCTTGCTTAAATTGTATAAAGATTAGGCTAAAGTTTCCAAGTATTTAGAAAATCTGAAGTAAAAATTCACGAGGCCATTAAATGACTGAACTTCTTACACATTTCGTATTGCCTCAGCATTTTTAAATTGCAGCTATTCTCTCCTATGTTTTTGAAAGCACCTTAGAACTTATTTTAAATCCTAAAAACTCAATTTCACTTTGAAAGAATTTACTTTTATCCTTATTGATTTTTAGACCATGTTCTCGACATCCTTCAAAAAAGTTTTGTAACCTTTAGTAATGAGTTTCGTTATCGGAAGCTGCTATACGTGCGTCATCAACAACAAAAAAAAAACGTTTTCTAATGCACGGAATACATTTTCGAAGTAATTTTGCCAAATGGCTGGAGCTGCAATAATTCCGAACATTTATCTTTTCAGAGTATAAATGGTTAGGTTCCTATATTTATGGTTAGCACTTCTTCTTCAATCTTCATTTGCAAATAAGCATGGCTGAATTTACCCTAAGAAAATACCCCACCATCACTAAGGGATGCAAAAATATTTTCAGTTCGAGGGAGCGGGTGTTTTTGTATCTTCAAATGTTTATTTACAGTTATTGAGTAATTAGCACATAGCCGAATAGATCAGTTTCGTTTGACAATCGGGAACTATGGGATGGGTGTGGCCCAATCGGATATGTTTGCTTTTTCTATTGATCCTTCTCTTTTGACTTTCTGATTAGTTCTTTAGAGCAAAGGGAGCTGGCCGAGGTCTGCAAAAAACATGCTGCTTACATTCATTTGATATAACATTAAAAATTTATAATCAGAACTTCTGCATTGTTTTCATAGATGAGGGTATCTAATCAAACTAAGTTTTATTAGATATTTTAATGTGATAATTTATCTCAATCATAATTTGCTTATATTCAGCCCCAATTTGAAAGTCTTTATCTTCCGTCATCTTAATAAATATTTTGCTTACATTTAAGCAAAATAGTCATATGGTACAGTAAACACAATGCATTTAAAGTGAAAACTAACACTGTATGTTTTAAATATTACTTTCGTTTTTAGAACTCTCATCAAAAGTCTCATAAGTAAAGCATAAATTTTTTTTTTTTAAGTAAGCATAATTAAAGAACATAGAAAAGATTTTTTTTATAAGCATAATAATTTCATTGAAACAATTTCATTTAAAGTAATGGACAAATTCATCAAACAAAATATTTTTTAAGTAAACCATTTTATTTCAAGATTAGCAATAAATAAATAGCATGTTAAAATGAAATAACGAGTCAGTACATGAATCAACTTAAAAAACCAATTAACCACAGATTTTTCATCAAGATTCCTTCCACAAAGCTTTCAGAAAGAACTATCATACACATCTGGAAGAAAACAAGAATTTTAACGGAGATTCATGTACCTTTTGGCTGTCATCATAGAATAATGCAAAAAGAGCTTTCAGTATCTGTAACTTTTCTTATTTCTTCTCCCTCGCTGGCAGCTTTTACAACTTCCACAATCTAAAATCATTTCAGAAATTAATTATAGGTTTTAATAATAACTCTTAAGTAATACTACATGTATAAAATAAAACCTGAGTATGCTTGCTTGCATACAAAGGTTATGCTAATTTGCATTAATAGGCACTAATCTATATTATTTTATATCAACTATTGAGGCATTTCTGTTTGGTAAACTAGACCGCAATACATTTTTTTAAAGTACAGTACAGAACCCGTTATCCGGAATTCAGAAAACCGGAAAACCAAAAAACCGGAACGAAATTCGATAAATTTTCCCGCAATTAAAAAAAAAAAATTTTTTTTTTCCTCGTAAGATTTTAGGATTTTTCTTTCTTTTTTGAAAGATGTTTACCTACCATCATTTCAGAAATAATCATTAGTGTATTACCTCATCGTTTTTTCTTATTTTTAAGATTATTTCCAAATATTTTTTTTTAGTTGGGTTTAACACTAAAAAAACGGCTTTTTGAAGCGATTCAGAAAACCGGAAAAATCAGTTATCCGGAATAGCGATAGTCCCGATCGTTCCGGATAATCGGTTCTCTACTGTAATAACTTATATTTAAATGCACTGTTTTAAACTAAATAGTCCTTAATAACTTTAAATTACTACATATATTGTAGTGGTATTTGCATAACACATTGCCAAAATATTATATGCATGTTAAATTATTGACAGGCAATTTTTAAAATATATTTTTTTATTATTTCAGAGCTTACTGTGTAGAGGGAACAACATTATTATTCCAAAAAAGGAAAAATAAGAGGAAAAAACTTGCAATGGTGAAATTTATAAGACGACTTCATTAACATTAAGTCTGTCTCCTCTCGCAATAAAAAGTTAAATGCAGTTGAGTGCAGTTTGATTTTAGCATAAGCGCTTTATTTTCGATACATTATTTAAAAATATATAAGTATCATTAACACGTACAGCACAGTGTGGTATCAATGAATGCCTCACTGGTTACCCTACTTTGGCCAAAAGACATTGTAATATTCTCTGATTGGTCTTGACCGAAATAAAACGGAACTTTTTCTCCATAGACTTAACATGAAGTGATCAATAAGGTATTTTTACCTTGCGGAATCTCATATTTTGCATTCATTCCTTTTGCTTTCAAAATCATTCTAAACTATTCAAAGTATATTATGTTAAAAAAATAATTTATTTTGTGAAATAATAAAATTTTAAAAATTATGATAGCTCTATGTGTCACTTTATGAAGTTATTTATATTATTATATGCCGAATAAATAATTATTTTTTTTAAAAAATTTTAGTTCTCTCCCTAAGAAATTATTTCTTGGAGAAAATTTTGAAAACAAACTAAAAATAAATTATATTTTTATATTTAAAGAGCTTAATTTGTACATCAACAATTTGCTGTACAAATTAAGCTCTTTGGTGTAGTTCCTCGTTTCTTGGCGCAGAAAAGGAAAACGAATAGTAACGTAACTAAATATTGATAACGTAGTAACAAGGAAAAATTCTTAGCAAAAATTCTGAAATGGCTAATTATGCCGATTAGTCATTATTTTCTTTTATGGTTTTTCAGGGTGTGCAACCAAATTATTCACCAAAAAATAAGCACCTTTTAAGCACTTTTCAAGCACTCAAAAAATATTTTTAAAACACTTTACAAAAATATCATAATTAGGCAGGGTTGGAAAGTTTTTGACAATTGACGTTTTTATCTTGTTTTAACAGTCATGTCCAAAAAAACTTTTGGCATTGTTTTTGACAACTGTTAAAAAATTATGAAATTTTGAATCGTGTAAAACGAATGGCGTTTTTATACGCTACGGACTGACAATACACCAAAATAGATCGGGGTTGAATTGTGAAAACGTTGAATAGAACAATGTAAACTGTGTCTCTTTGCATAATTCGAAGCGAAAATCAACATGGTAAAGGGAAAAATTAAGCACTTTTTAAAAACACCCAATGAAAAAAGCACTTTTAAGGTATTTTAAAAAACGAAAATAAGCACCTTTAACAGGGTTCATGCTCTACTATAAAAATAAAATTCAAGTACTTTTCAAGGACTTTTTAAGACTTATTATAAAATTCTCAAGGACTTAAATTTTAGTTAAATATAGATTAAAATTTAACATTTTAAACTAAAATGTTTTGATGATAAATGTTAGTCGATAATAGCAGTACTGAAAAATAAGACTTCCATTGCTCTCTCTTGATTTCGGAAAGTGATCTAAGTATATATATATATAAAAAAGCAAAAAAACAAAAAACAAGGGTGATTGGCATCAAGTCGAGAATAAAATTCATGATGCATAAAAACGTCAGGTTTGAATTTTGCATTGAGGCTTATTTTAAGCTAGGTATACAAAGTCTGAATAAGCAAAGATTCGGGCAGAAGACGGGGTAGGGGGGAATGTTCGATATAATACTGTGATATCAATTAGATATTTAAAAACAACTCTGCCGGGAGACTTTTATTTAATATTTAAAGTGGCAGAAGCATTTAGACAGTGAAATTTAAATTGTTCTTAAATATAATTTTGAAATTTCAACCACTTTTCTATTTAAGAAAATTAATCAATTATTGGTTGTTGCGGCTTGATTATCATTTTAAATTTATTACCAGTCAACCATTTTAAATTGAAACAGTTGCCAACTTTCACCTCAATACCTTCTGATAGATTCTTAGTAACAATTTTGGTCACTGACTTTTTTAATTAACCACTCATACTTGAATTAACTTTTTTTCAGTAGCATCGATCATACGCACTTAACATGGTCACGTTAATATGAATTGCAACGAGTAGTTTTCAAATCGAGTATAAATATGAAAATCGATGTTTGATATCGCAAAATGCGTGAATACGAATAGCGACATTGAATTTTAAATTCGCGGAAAAACTAATTGCGCTAAAAAAACGCTTAAGTACTAATCGAGATAATAGATTTTTAAATTGCTTTAATGGCAATTGCGAGTACGATTTTTGAATCACGCCAAAACGAATTGCAACACCAGGCATTAAAGTGGACAAAAATAAAAAAAGCTGAACTTTTACAATGCAGGTTACTAGGAGGAGGGGTGGGAAGTGCTTTATATGATACTGAGATTTATAAAAGCAACTTTTAACTATGCTGGGAGATTTTTATTCAATATTTAAAGTGGCAGAAGCATTTAGACAGTTAACTTTAAATTTTTCTTAAATATAATTTTAAAATTTTGACCACTAATATATTAAAAAAAATTAAGCAATTATAGGAAGGCGCGACTATTAAATTACTTACTAATGAAAAATATATCACATCTTTACAGTAACTAATTCAAGAGAAAGCTTACTTCTACTTCTTTCAAGAATCGCGATATTGGGTTTTAAAATCGTGTGAATATGAATCTTGATATTGGATTATAAAATCGCATAAATATGAATCGCGATTTTGGATTTCAAAATCGCGTGAATATGAATCACAAAACTGGATTTTAAAATCGCATGAATATGAATCGCGATTTTGGATTTTAAAATCGCGCGAATATGAATAGTGCTGTTGGATTTTAAAATCGCGTGAATATGAATCGCGATTTTGGATTTTAAAATTGCGTGAATGTGAATCATGCTGTTGGATTTTAAAACCGCGTGAAAATGAATCGCGATATTGGATTTTAAAATCGCGTGAATATGAATCACGATATTGGATTTTAAAATCGCGTGAATATGAATCACGATATTAGATTTTAAAATCGCGTGACTATGAATCGCGATTTTGGATTTTAAAATTGCTTGAATATGAATCACGATATTGGATTTTAAAATCGCGTGAATACGAATCTGAATCGCGATTTTGGATTTTAAAAACGTGAAAATACAAATCACGATATTGGATTTTAAAATCGCGTGAATACAAATAACGATATTGGATTTTAAAATCGCGTGAATATGAATCGCGTTTTTAGATTTTAAAATAGCGTGAATATGAATCGCGATTTTGGATTTATAAAATCCCGTGATTACGAATCACGCTGTTGGATTTTAAAGACATGAAAGTGCAAATTGCGATATTGAATTTTTAAATCGCGTAAATAAGAATCACGATGCATAATTTTTAGATCACGTGAATACGAATCGCAGTAAATACGAAAAACGTTAGCTGATATTACAACAGCGTGATAACGAATCGCAAAATTGGTTTTAAAAATTCGTGAATACGAATCGAGACGTTGGATTTTAAACTCACGAGAATACAAATCGCGATATTGGGTTTTAAAAACGCTTAAATACAAATCGCGATATTGGGTGAATAGGAATTGCTAGTACGTTTTTTAAATCGCGTAAAAAAATTGCAACTCGTAAGTTTTAAATCAGTTAAATACAAAAATCGATGATTGATATTAAAATCGTTTGATTAAAAATCGCGGTTTTAGCAAATTCCGGTGCAGTTCCTAATATTTAAAATTCCAAAAATCAGCCAAACAAAAAAAAAATCAAATATCGGCGCTCGTAACGAAACGCTTAGACTCCTGTCCACTCTATAGCAGAAGTCGCGGTAATCCGACTATCGTTCGGCCGGCTTGGGTTTAGGACTTGCCAAAAATTTTAGTTTTTGGAACATGGTCGGAAATTTTCAAAATTGGGGGAAAAAAGCGGATTTCCGCTTTTTCGTGGAAGTCTTTCATCCCTGCAACACATAATTTTTAACTAAGTCTAATACGAAGATCGATGATTGATATTAAAATCGCCTGAATAAGAATCGAGATTTTGTCAGAATCTGGCGCAGTTCCCAATATTTAAAATTCCTAAAATCAGTCAAACATACATAAAATCCTTAAATCAAACAGTACGTGTCATCATCTGAAAGACGGGGAAGTCATTCTCTCACACTTACGCACGTCAAAAAGTTAAACATAGAAATACTGGAAATAGGGCTGTTTTCCTGAGTTTTCGATACTTTTCAAGGTCATTTCGAAATTTTCAAGGATGTAATATCATTTTCAAGTACTTCTAGGGGCCCTTGAAAATCAAAATGAAATTCAAGTACTTTTCAAGGCTTTTTCAAGGCCGCGGGAACTTTTCAAAAACGCACTTTTCAAAAACGCTATGCGCCCTGTTTTTACTTATCAATGTCATGCTATGTTTTTTTAGTTTATATTTTTCTTTTATTGCTGTAATATTAATTTACTAGTTATTATATATTTCTACAGAAATTTAAATTGGTCTTTTAATGATTATATACTTACAATACCGGATTTTAATGCCTATTTATTTGTATGCTTGAAAGCAAATATGTCGTTTTTTCATAAGTTTCTCATGCATTGATTTAAAAAATGAGTTAAATGACTTTGAGTTTATATTGAAAAAAAAAAATATCTAGATTTAGTAAGTATATATTCCATGAAGTTAAGAAATAAAACTTTTAAATCACTTTGCATTGAGTGCTTTTAGAATTTCTTGTGTAGTGTATTATTTCGTATATTTTATTATTTTTATTCACAAAAAAATTACTAGTATATTATATAGTGGAAAATCATATCACTCTGAATTTTATTGGCTGACTTCATATTCTCTTCGAAAGTGTAATACTATTTTTTATTTTTCATTATTGTTATGAAAAAAACCAAATGTTGCTACCATTCATTTTCTCTTTACTTAAATTTTATTTTCTGGATTGAATGACAATTGTTTAATTAAAAGATTCAATACGTACAAAAAATTTGAATTTCTATAAAAAGTAGATCATAATTAAGAATGGAAATTAGATATAATGACTAGTTATAAAAGAAAAAATAAATGCTTCAAGTGGATAATAATTTGAATTTAAATAATTTGATTTTTAACAAACCAGAACAGAAAAAAGTAAAACACATCACTTTCAAAAGACGAAGAAGAGATTTTTGGTGGCGATGGAAGTTTATTACGAAAACTATGCTCTTTGCGCTTTCTGTATGACAAAAATTATTTTCTCATTTTCTACTTTTTAGTTTTGTGCCTTTTAAATAAAGTCTTAATGTATAAAAAAAATTCTTCGGTTGTAAATAAATTTAGTTTGAACAATTAAAAAAACTAGTGGGTTGCGACCCCTGCGCGCTAACGCTCGCCAACCCCCGAAAATTGCTACGCAATCTTATATGGTTTACTTCGCAAACCAAGCTCGCTTCGCTCGCTACTAACTTGTGTATATTGCAAATACACAATATTCTAAGAATTCAAAACAATCATTCAAATCATATAACAACTTTTTTTAAAAAAATAAAATTACATCTTTTTAGTAAATACTAAGTCATTAAAATAAATTTGAATTCAAATAAATGACATGTAATTCGCTAAACCTATTAGAAATGTGCTTTAGTATAAAATCTTAAAGCGTAACAGCACAACTGAGACTCATTTTTCAATGAATAACTAATAACAATAAGAAAACAAATAAATTCGTGATATAAGTCAAAAATCGTCAAATAAATTCGTAATATATAAATTTGTGAAAAAAGCGCTTTTGACAAAATACTAAAATAGAGATCTATCGACAAAGACTACTCACTTCTGCCTAGCTTAATAGTATTAGATTGCCGCAGCTGATAGGGTGAATTTCGGAAGAGATTCATTTGATGAGAATGCTCTCTCCGGTTATTTCAGTTTCCGTTTTTAAAAGCGCTATATGTTGAGCCACCTCATCTAGATTTGGCATGTGACATTTTTAGCTGCAATCATTGGTCGATTTTCTAGCGTTGTCATTCGGGAAGTTGTAATGAGGCTTTTTTTGTCGCCGTGTAAGAGAAATATATATATAGATGTTGCATGTTGCATACGCCATGCAGCGCCACCTGTAGTTGAGCAGACTCCCTCTACATTCACTCACTGAACGGCTACGGGGAGCGAGCTCATTAAGATGTTCCAGCTCTAATTATTTTCATTTGTCATTTAAGTGTTTTTTGTCATAATAAAAGCTTTAAAACGCAACCCTAGACTGCTTTGAAGCTTCATCGACACTCCCCGTCCGTAACATGGGGGCTCGGCCAAACCTGCTCAATTAAGCTAAAGTCAACAGCAGTATAAAACAAAACAAGAATCCTCCTACAGCTACACCGGCAAAACGAAATTGCCGCCATTGATCATCATCAGCAAAAAAAAACGCCGTTCCTTCAAATCAACACCGTTGAAAAAATATTTGGAATCATCACGCAAGGGAAAAAATTTACAGATTTACTTTCAATTTCAAGAAATACAGGTAGGAGCAACTTTATTACTAAACATGTATAAAAATACGAGAGAAGAAGATCTACTACAGATCGCATTTGAATTAGGAATAACTGTACCGGAAAACGCTACGTTAATTACTCTAAAAGGCTTAATTGAATCAAGTGATGTATTCAAAGAGAACGTAGATTTCGTTAAAAATCTAGTTGCATCAACCGTCGAAGAACGAAAAGCCCGCGAAGATAACGAAAGTGCTAAGATAGTATTAGAAAAAATTAATCTCGCACAGCTAGAACGCCAAATCGAATTAACAAACCTTCGAAACACTCCTAGTGCCAACCTGAACTCATCTAGAAATTCAGACGCAAGTGAAGATGGTCCCGATATCGAAAGTATTATTAGAATCGTCCGAACACTTAGCATGCCTGTGCCGACAAGACCAGAGAACTACAGTTTATTTTTTCAATCTCTTGAACGTTCGTTTACCACAAAAAGAGTACAGGATAAAATAAAATCTGAAATATTGATAGATATTTTAGGCGAAAAAGCAAGTCACGTTTTATTACACATTTCGGAAAATGATCTCCGAGATTATGAAAAAGTCAAAAATGCCGTTTTGAAACAATTTCAGCCAACACCACACGAATGTTTAATGAATTTTCGAAAATTCTCAATGCATGCCTGATGAATCGCACACACAATTTGCATCACGATTTACAACATCTTTTGAGTATTATTGCAAAATACGCAAAGAAACTGACTTTAAAACATTATCCCACTTAATTATCGCCGATAAACTTTATTCAACATTAGATTATGAAACTCTTAGGGTGTTTTTTATTAACATGGGGAAAAAAAATTTTTTTTTCATTGGATATTTCACATCATCCCCTGGACTTCCATATAATTGAAAAAACAACGAAAGTGCTTCATGATAGATTCCGAGAAAAGTAGCTTGACAGCTATTTTTTTTCCATTGCTAATACTATGAACGCTAAAATAGAATTTCAGAAAACTGATAAAGCAAAAATTTTTTTTAATACAAATTTTTTGCCATCATGTAGTTTATCATACAGGGATGGCAAATATATATAAATCTCACTTTTAAATTTTTTGTCACTGAAGTTGATTTTTCTTTTTGCACATCAAAAAAAAGAAGCACTTTGGTGTAAAACAAATATTCTTTAAGTTTCAGCTCAATAGAATAATATTTAAGCCTCTTTCAAGAGTAAAAGATTTTGCCTTTCTTTATAAACAAGAATAATTCACAATCAGCATCATTTAAATAAGAAAAACAAAGACTTTTTATAATTCAAATAATAAATTGAAAATAGTTCTATAAATCTAGGATTCAATGTAAAAGATTAATACTGCAAAATTAAAATACTAACCTCCCTCATGTTAGGAAATGCACCTATCTGTAATTTGGAAAACACTTCTTCGTCATCCACAATTACTTCAAAAGAAGCTGAATAAAAAAAACAAATAAAATAATGAGAAAAAAGTTACTAAAGTTGGGTGTACAAATATATTTCATAAAAATAAAAAAAATTGCTGAAAAAAATATATCAAAATATATCAAGATAGTTGTCTCCCTTACTCCAAAAATAAATTACATAAATACACTTTACTCCTAAAAATAATTTCATTTTATAGATTTATTACAAAATTAAGTACCAGAAATAGAGTAACAACTATTTGCTAGACATCCTTTATATAAAAATTAAATGTCATAATTTACACTGAAATATTGGCTATTCTAACAATATTTATCTATTCTTTCATTAAAATTTTCACACTGATCACAACACTTACATCAAGAAAGTTTACTCTAACAAGAGATAAATTTTTTTGACAATATATTAATAATAAATAATAAATTATATTATTATAATTATATATTAATAATAATAATAAATTATAAATAATATTAAATTGTGGAAAAATGTAGATTTTTCCACAATTTAATATTATTTATAATTTATTGGAAAGATAAGATAATTCAAAGATAAAAGAAAAAACTTGCATTTGGGATCTATTTAATTTGAATATAAAATATCAATAATGTTTAAATTTATAAATAAAACATTAATAAAAATGTTAACATTAAGAGACATTCATTAAATAATAGAAATATGAACTTTTTTTACTCATGAATATATATTGAGTGAAAAGTAAAAATTGAATCCAGGTAAAAATTGAAAATATTTATAGGAATGAGAACATTGAACTAATTTATTTTTATTTAAATTAAGATAGACATAGAAATAAAAATGACGTAGTTTAGGGCAAAACAATAACAGGCGTGGAAAAGAATGCAAAAAAGCAGAAAAATATTAATTATTCTATAAATGGTCATTAATTCTTAAATTCTAATGGCAGTACTATGAACAAAAACATTGCAAACTTCAAATCAATAAAATATTTAATAATATAGTCAACGAGTAACAGCTTGAAAAATGCTTATAGACTTTCAATATGTTTGACCTTTATTTGTGTTTGAAGAGTATGAATGTTTATTTAAACCCTTTTCTAAGATCAAATCTGACATTGTAGAAATACCACTAGATAAAGAACGCATATTTAACATAAATAAAAAGTAAATAATATAGAGCATAGACATACAAGTTCTTCCAACAGCACCTCTGACTACAGCATCTGGAACTTCTGCTTTAATTTGTCGCTCCAATTCTTTGAAGCGAGGTGCGTAACCTCATTCACCACTAAAAAAATTGCAAGATTACATATATACAAAATGCTAAACCAAGACGTAGCATGAAATAACAGATGATATGGGGAGATTTCCGTATCCTGATCTGTGGCAGAATAATCGCCAAGTCTTGGCAACTTCCCGGCTGTGGCCAGCAAGAAACTAAAAAAAAAACGCCACAGAAAAGGATCAACTCGAAATGTATAACTTGTAGCCACCCCCGGGCAAACGTCTACATGTTTTGTTGTTTTTATTAAAAAACTGCAAGTTTAAAATCTATTTGGCACCTTGGTGATAGTATCTGGCACAACAGATCGTGATATAGAAACATCCTCGGTTATAAATTTAGAAAATAATTTTCAAGGAAGTCAATTTCATCTCCACAATTTAAATAGGCCAAAAACCCTAGCAAAATTTTAAAATAATTTGTATAAAATTTAGCAACAATTCTATAAAATTTAGCAACAAAAGCAACAATACAATGTAGGTTATTAATTTATAGGGTAATAATAAATTAGGTAGTTATCAAATACATAAGTTATAATAACTCTTTAATTGATTCAGTATCACCTTGTAGAATTAATGTATTACATTTAATCACTGCTTGAATAAAAGAACTGTCTTAGCTCATTAACCAGAAAATACACAGTAAAGTTCTTCTATTCCCTACGATTAAAATTATTATTGAAAGCTCAAAACTATGATAACATGAAAATACAAACATGAGACGTTGGATAAGTTTTTCAAAATATCAGTGTAACATACGTTGAAATTTTGAAAAAGAAGTACGTTAAACTTGTAAATAAATTTAAAAAAAAAAAGTTTTCTAACCAATATTCGACTTCAACTACAACACTCATCGCTTTCGATTCTGTTAGCAAAATAAAATTATTTCAGTAGCAAAGAACGAAAAACGAAAGTTGCGATAAGATCGACGTCCAGTAACTTTCGCTTTGAGCTTTAAACATTTAGCCTGGGCTAGCCGAGTGATTAATCTTTCATATTAAAATAACGAAAAGACTCTGTATTCTATTTAGATTTTTTTTAAACCTTTCTCTTTTTGCTTTAGTAAAATTTTTATACCTACAATTCTTCTAAGTGTTTATTTTTCTCTTTATTTTATTTTACACAATTCATTTTTTATGGCAATACAACTTCATTCGTTAAATGCAACTTTGAAGCAGTTTCGGAAATTTTGTCCGTTCGAAATGTTGAAATATTACCAATGGTTTATTACACTGTTATGAGAACTGAGAAAACCGAAACGTGTAAAAAGTTCTTGAAGATGACGTTTATCAACTTCACTGATGACCCCCCCCCTCCAATTGATTGTAAACAAAGATCGTGACGTCATGCGTCTGTTCCCCTAGTTGTACTGTTTATTAAGAGAAATTAGCTTAAAAATTTTGAGTTTAAGGTTTCATTTTGCAAATTATGTTCGCCAGAAGTTTACCTGGTTAAATGTAAAGAACTCTTAACTTACACAATGATGACTATTGAAAAATCTAATCAAAGATTTAACTATGTGTATAGCTCCAATTTAAATCACAATTTTCGAATCAAAATGTTTGTACTATTTGAAATATTTTCTCATGCTAAAACTGTTTTATTAATTATTTAACATCTTTACCACTTTGATTTAAATGTATATTATTTTTATTGAAATTTTACATTTGAAAACAAATTTAATGCTTGAGTGATATTGTAAATAAAATTGTTCGGAGAAGTTTTTTTTGTACCCATATAATTCGAAATTTAAAGTAAATCTTTTTTTTTATGATCTGTTCACTTTTTCAGTGGTACATTGGAGGGTAAACTTAAAAAACCCAGCTATAAGGCACTTATTGATGATCCACTCTTAAAGTTCTCTGGTGTGTTTGAAGAAAAATGTTCTGATCTATATGTGACTTGCCAAGTGTTTACAGATAATAAGCCTTTAGCATTCCCAGTTCAAACCTCTTACAAGGCATTCACAACTCGATGGAAGTAAGTATTACATAGTTTTATAATAATATTTATGTCAAAATCTTACTTTGGGAATACTTTAGTATCAGTATTGCAATTGTCATAGCATCCGCTATTTGCAGTGCCATTACAACTGCAATATTCGAAGTTTGTAGTGTCTCTGCCATGCTCTTGCACTTCTCAAAAGTGAATGCCAAACTTTATCAAATTTTGGATTAGTTTGCGGGGCCCGTACTAAGGATTTCAAATTATTAGCCAAATATCAAAATTCTTAGCCAAAGGGAAATATTTACAATTTTTATGATTAATTTTTTTTCCGAAGAAAAATTTAAATCAAAATACAAATTTATTTTAAATTGAACTATTTTTCTAAAATGCAAGTTCAAATCTAGAGTCATTTTAAAGATGGTGACAAGTAAATGAGCTTTGAATGGGAGAAATGTAGATGTTATTTATGGTCTTTTAGGAGTAGTTTATGGGTTAATTTTTGATAACTTCTTAGTATCATCAGTAATATAAGGATAAACCTCAATCAACATTTGATGATTTTTTTTTCTTTCTTTTTTTTAGATTTTAACTATCTTTTAAATAAATATTTTATTTTAAGTGAAATGTATCATTCTGTATATCCTTTATTTTTTGATAAAAAAAAATTTCTGTCTCACTTATTTTTTTACTGTCATAATCGTAATCATTCAGGGAAAAAAAATGGTCACATTAGTTATTTAAATGATTTAATTCTATTTTATTCTGTTTCATTAGTTTTTATACTAGTCACAGAGAGTTTTTATTGAAAATTCAGCAGGGACTTACCATTTTCATTGCCAGCCTAGTGCTTGCGGTCATATCATTGAAAAATGGTAATCTTTGAAATCACAGTAAATTTTCTTATTTTAGCACATATTTAGCAAATTTTAAGTTTTGATATAAATTTATTTTATTAAACATTATAAGAAAAAAAAAATTTACAAAAAGTAGTTGGATGATAATAACCGTCTTGCTACCACCTAATCTGTTTTATTGACAACTGTAGGAAAAATCTTGTCGCACAATCTCGCGTGATCCGTCAACAATCGAGTTCACCTGCATTTTACGGTAGTTTGTTTCATGCTTATATAATCTCTCTTGTCGCAAACATTACCAATTCTAATTGATAATGGGGTGCTCAACCTTTTTGAGTAAAGGACCACATGCACAGCAGATTTAACAATGAAGAGTCGGATACCAAAGTATTTAGACAGACATGCTTATAGCAATTGTAAGTAGTAATTGTTATATAAACATCATTGTTCTAGCACTAAATTCTTTTTATCATGTAATATATTAGCATAAACTTAAATACTTTTTAAATGTTTAAAATTGGAAACTTTCTCTTCAAAACTGATTACTTAGGGGGAAAAAACAGAATCAAATATAACTTATCAAAAAAAAAATTCAGATAAATTGAAATAATTAAAAACAATGGGAAAAATCATGGCTTTTTTTATTACACTACATTTACAAAAGTCTATTTAAACATAAGTTTTAATGTTAAAAAATTTGCTCTAGAATTAAATTTAAGAAAAAAATTAATAATCTTGTTATTAAAATAAATGCAAGTTAAATACTTAGATTTAAATAAAGTTTATAGGGTTGAAAATGATTAAAATTAAAACAAAACCTTTTCAGCTCAAAATAAGATTTAACATTTAGTAGGGAATATGCTTCAACTTTAAAACATTTATTATTGTAAGAGGCAGGGGCTGAGAGAAGAAGAAAAAAAGCATTAATTTTGAAGGAACTAGTTTCCTAAAGTAAAAATAATTATAATCTATTAAGATACTTGTTTACAATTCTTTATGGTCATTACTTTTTTAACATGACCCTTACTATTAACAATTAATACACCCTATTAACAATTACTTAGAATTTGCATTACTTTATGATACTTATCTTGATTATATTTTTTTGCAGTTAAAATTTAATGATATGCTAATCATTTTCCAGCATATGATCATAAATTATATAAAATGATGCTTTTAGTTTTAAAAAAAAAAAATATTTCTTCATGGTTATCTTGCAATTTTCAAATATTGTACTAATTTTATCAACTTGATCATGTGATAGCTTTTTCGGACCATTAAATGAAAATTTAATGGTTATGTTTAATGACTACTCCTCAATTTTGAGCATGCCACATTCATTCTGGAAAACAGTCTTTCGACAGAAGCTGTTGGTGGGCACCAGGGTTGGCAGGTTTTTGACATGTGACAGTTTTTGACGGTTTAAACCATGGTTTAAACCGTCACGTCAAAAACCTATATTCATATGAGAAACACTTATATTTTGAATAGTAACCAAAATCTTGTACTTTTGAAAGCTCACATCTTTTGTAATATTATGTTTTCATTTTCATGTGTTATTGAAAATCTGCAGTGATATTCTTAAGAAATTTATTTAAAACCAAATTTAGTGTATAATATAGATTATACTAAAAATTAGACAATTTTAAAGATAAACATTAGCAGTTTTGTACATTAGACATCTTTTAAAGAAAAATCTTTTAAACAGGTTGGGCACATGCAACATTTACAATCAGGGAATTTTTGTCTATTTTTAGCTCTTCTAAAGTAAACTGGGGGGAGGGGGATAAGTGAACTGCTTTCAACATACTTTGTTTGGTGGTGGAAAAATGTTCAAAACTAGTTATGTGCTACCGTATGCTGTGAGGAGCAAATGAACTAGACTATTGAATTTTGAATTAAATTTCTACTTCCATCATTTTCATTTTGATTATGTAGTGTGATGCATGTTCTAATTTTTAAAATTATGTATTTAATTAGGATAATTAAAAAATTTCCATAATAATTTGTTTAAATATTTCATGGATCAGTGACTGTAATGTTCTTCTGTTTAGTTTGACTTTTGTGATTGGTTGTTAGTTTTTCAGAAAAATCAGCAATTCTGAATTTTAAATCTTCAATTTTTTTAATTCATAGTTAACATAAGACAATACAAATTTAAGTGCTTTCTGTTAAATACACAGAGTAGTTAGTGTCGATTTACAGTATATTCAGCCTATTCATTTACTATGCTGAAAATTTAGTTTATCCAAATACTTGTGAATTTCATTTTGCTGAATACTATATAGTTTTGTTGAATCTGTTGAATAACTATAACTTCTTACTATCTTCTTCTTACTTCTTAATATAACTTCTTACTTTCAAGATATACATTATTTGTATTCTTAATACAAGTGGAGAAAAAAAAATAAGAGATAAAAATTGTTTTAAAATGATACGTGTAATAATTATAAATAAATATAATAAACAATATGAATTATATTTATCATTATTCATAAATATAACTACTTTTAAATTCGAATTAACATACTGGATAATAAAGATATTCGGTCTAACATTAAAAAAAATTTTATACACTTGTATCAAGTTTGTATTTATACAACATAACTTGTAAGCTCCTTATAAATATAAATATTAGTTATATGTTCCTTATATGTCAAAAATGCATGGTAATAAACTTTTAATTTTCTTAAATATCAAAAAAAAAAATTTTTTTTTTTCAAAATATAAATATTTAAACAATCTTTGTGCAAAATTTTTCTGCACATGCATTTGAATATAAATTTCTGAGATTTTAAATCTGTTATTTTACCTTAATTTTAATAAAAAAATATTTTAAAACCTCCTGATTACCTATAGTATAATTAAATTTCCATATAATGCATGGCAACTGTTGGTAGTTTTGAAGTTTATATATTTTCTTGGCAAACTTCAGTTTTTGACGTTTTCGACGGGTTTTTGATGGTTTAAACCAGTATTGTACCCTTGTCATGTCAAAAACCACTTTTTGACGTCAAAAACCCAACCCTGGTGGGCACTATTAAACTTAAGGAAAAAAATTAACTTAATCAGTTTGGAGAATTAGTCAAAGATGGTGCTCTTCCTTTGCTGATTTTTAAATTGCTTGAATATGAATTGTTATGTTATTTTTGAATTGCAAGAAGAGTAGCAACATATGATTTTCAACCACCCTGAATACAAATCGCGATATGTGATTTTTAACCCCCTGAGTACAAATCGCGATATGTGATTTTAAGTCTGTTGAATAGGAATTGCGATGGATGATTTTTGAAGCTCTTTAATGTTAAAAAGACTTGCGACGATGTGTAACTTTTAAATTACAAAGAAGATCAAAATGTATGATTTTTTAAATATGTAAATACGAATCACGATATGGGATTTTTAAATCATGTGACAATAGGTTAGGTATGTGTTGTTAAACTTGCAATCGTTCATGGAACTAAAGAAATATGCACATGCGTTGAATTATTTTTTTGTTAAAGAGACCACATTTAATATAAATTTGCACATCTCTTTTTGTTATTCTCTCTAAGCTGGTGGCGATTTAACTAAGATGTGTAATTACTTTTTAAGTTTGAAAAAAACTTAAAGCAGGATCGAATTTTATAAGTTGTCATATTGTGATCGAATTTTATAAGTTGTCATATTGTGTTAAAATGTCAGGATATTCAAAATCACAAATAAAACTGCAAAAAAAAAAAATCGAAAAACCTCTTATATTTATGTTAAAAGCAGCCCAGATAGAGCATGTAAAAATTTATTTTAAAGTGCGATTCAAAAATCTTGTGCCGTGAAACTATAGTATTAAAAATATCAGGAATTTTTAATTAACAGGAAAAAGCATTGCAACTGAAAAAACTATAAAAATTCCTTTTGCATTTATGATGAAATCGGCATAAATAAAGTGTGTGAAAAAGTGATGTATTTAAATGCAAGATTCAAAATTAAAGTGTCACTGTTGTGTATAAAAAATGCTGTGTCTTTCAAAACCTTGTAGAAATGCATATCAATAATTGCCAAGGTAACAATTGAAAAATAATTTGATTTTCGGTTAAACCGGCGCAAATAAACCATGACAGAAAATGGTTATCTAAATGAGCAGTTTGTAAAAATATCAAAATTTTAAAAACCGCACGGAAGTGCATAGAGATAACTGCCGAAAAAATATCAAAAGTCATTTAGATTTGCAATGAAGTTTCCACAAATAAAGCGTTTCATAACTTTCAACATGTTAAAACATATTTAAAACAATCAGTGATTTTAGAAACTACGAGAAAATAGGTAGAAAATAACTACCGAAAAGTCTTTGGATTTACAATGTGATCAGCACACACGAAGACCGTCAAGAGTCTTAACTATAATTCGAAATTCGTGTATTAAAATAATGTGATATTAAAAATATTGGGATTTTCAAAACTATTCGTAAATCCATAACCATCGGGGGGGAAGCAATCGAGAAACTACATTGATTGCGATTGGGTGTGTAAAAAACTTAAATGTGCAATTTCAAATTTCCGATTTATTTTTTATTTTGCTCTGGTGGTTGCCACGGGTAACATATATAGTTGCTGGGCTACATATGGTCCACGGTCTGCAGGTAGTACACCCCTACTTTAATTGATATGTCTCTGCCCTGTTCTTGCACTTCTGGTAAGTGAGGACCCAGTTTAATTCAATTTTAGGTTTGTTTGAATGATTAAGAATCTTCTTTGTGTTCCTGGTAAATAAATAATAATAATAGTCTCTGCCTACTTCGTGCTCTTCTAGTAAGTTGGAATGATTGAGAATCTCCGTTGTGTGCGTAATAAATAAATTATAAGTAAATTTCTGTATTCAAAGTTTAAAAATCATATTTGTTTAATTAATAGCTGGAATGAATGGCTGTCATTACCTGTCAAATTTTCTGAACTTCCAAGAAATGCCTTACTTGCATTGACGGTGTGGGATGTATATGGACCAAACCAAAGTTTACCAATTGGAGGAGCAACCATATCTGTCTTTGGAAAATATGGGTAAATTATGTATATCTAAACATTTTTTACTCATCATGTTGTACAAAGAAACTAATATAATAATCTTTTATAGTGTGTTGAAATTCAGAAATTATACTCTTTTTAATTTTTTTTTTTGTCTTCTTTTTTTTTTTTTTTAATCAAAAGAGATCTAGGTGTTTTCTCTCATAAATTGTTCAATTATTTTTCAGAATTCCCTTTAAAAACATTGTAGAATTATGTTAAATCACTCTACTTTATTTGAGCTTGCTGGTAAAGTTGTGCAATTTATTGCATCTTGTATTGTGTAATTCTTACCACATCAAGTTGCTTAAAAAATAATTACATACCTATGCACTTGAGCTTACCTGACTTCTCAAAAATAAACTCAAGCCAGCGAAACTTATTTCTGATTAAAGGGAGCTGTAAGCTAGCAAACATCACTAATTTTATCTTTTAAATAAGTGAAGAAACGGAATCACCTGATCCTTTGAAAAACATTTTTTCATAAGCTCTTCTCAAAAAGACTTATTGAAATTTTAAGTCTATTTTTACGAATTTGTGCCAGACACACACTGAAGTACAGACCGAGTAACTCTTTTATTATCCATTGCTCCATTGCGTTTTGTTGTAACATGTGCTTGTCTTTATTATAGTTTGATTTTTAAGTCATTTGGATTTCTTATATTACAAATTCCTGAATATCATACATTGTTAGTACTTAAATTTTTACTAAGTTTTTCCCTTCCACATATGTATAACTCCAAGTCGATGTGATGAGCTTAGTCTTAGCCAACGACCTGGGTTTAATCCCCTGCGTTGGATTGGTATCTGATTGGACTGCACTTCTGATTTGTGACTTAGATTCTCTTTAAAGTTAATGTTCCAGGTGATTTCGATGCCATAAAAATTCATGCTTGTTGGGGAGCGTAATGAGGAGGCCTACCACCATCTACTCTCCACTCTAAAAAATAGTGATAGGGTAGTGGAGCATATGCACTAGCATTAGTGTAGCTCTAGATACTGATTATTTCAACTGAATCAAATCCTTATTTATTTATTTATTTCATAGTTGTTGTTTTTTTTTAAATTTTTTTATGAGAACACTGATGAAACTGGAAACGTTCATAAAATGGTACTAGTTTCTAACTAAATGAATTATATATGAATTTATGTAGATTCTTTATTTCATAATACATAATTTCAGAGCTCTTCGGCAAGGCATGCATGACCTACGCTTGTGGAATAATGTACAAGCTGATGGAAACCTGAGAACTAAAACTCCAGGTAAAACTGATTGCTCCAAAGAACAAATGACAAAATTGTCAAAGGTAAGCATTATTATGTTTACTGACTAGTGTCAGTTTTAATACATTTTTTTATGAAAACGAAGCAATAAAGATGAATTTGTGATTGATCATTTAATATAAAAGATACTCTGCTTTATATTTGTTTCACTATTAATTTTATAAAAAGTTTGTATGATTTTACATAAATATAATTAGCATTTGCAATATGATTTTTAAATAGATGACATTTTTGTTATATTAAGAAAAGCTATAACTTTTGAAACTTTGAAAAAAAGTCACAATTTTGATGTTGCTGATTACTTTGAAAACCACTATAAATTATGCTATGTCATTAACGTATATTTGCTTTTAACAATGTTTCATATTTATGTAATATAAATGTTATATTCCCCTTTTGCCTTACTGCCTCTTTACAATGAAAAGAGAACAAACCACATGACTGGTGAGAAGCATGTTGTGTCTGTTTTTAACGTTAAGCCCATGAAAATAGTCATTTAGAATGCTATTGTGTTTCTATATATGCATTTTTTATAGTTTCTGTCATCATCACTGTGTATTCTATCATCATTTTACTGTGCATTACTTCTGTTTCTCGTAACACAAAAGCTATAGGGCAAAAATCTGGAATTTTGCAAATCTTTTAAGAAATGCTAAAGGAACATTTAGTTGTGAAAATATTATTGTTGTGTATTTTAATGTTTGAGTTATTTTATGTTATTAAGTTAATTTATTTTATTAAGTTAATTACTTTTAATATTTCATATGTCAATTGACTCAAAGGTTTTGTCCTGTTTGCTACTAATTTAAAACTTTCATCCTACTTGAGGTAGCAAGGTTATTTTAATCAGTCTTAAAACAAGACTTTTTATTTTACTTTATTGGAAATACGAGGCGTTTTTATAAAGTTTCTGTTACTATTAGTAGTGGTAGCATTTTACACTACTTTCTTTTAGAACACATGTCATTCCGTTTAAGAAAAAGATTTGAGTTGAATCATTTATTATCTTTTTTTAGCACTTTTTTATGAATTGCTTTGTAATGGTGATAGATATAGTGGTAATACTAAAAAAAAAATAAAAAAAAGACTTATAATGGTTGTCAATGAGAGTGTTATTTTTGATTTGTTAATTTGCAAATTATTACGATAATGCAAAAATTACTGAATTACACATTTCCAATTACGAGCTATTTAGTTTTTAAATACAAATTATCAATCCCTTATATTTTTCTATTTAATCTTAACTTTATATTTTAAAACATTGCTAGAAATTTGATAACCAAACAATTTTTTAATTATTAGATTTGCTATATTAAATTTTAGATTTCTTTCCTCAAGATTCCCTTTTAGATTTCTTTCAAATCCGACAACTTTCATTATATGTTAACAATAGTTGGATTCTGTACTATTCAAAGCTTGATTAAGTTTTCTCTTGTAAATTCCTTCTTTTTTCTTTTTGATGAAAATTATTTTTCTTAATGATGTCAAATGTTTTAGCTGACTAAGAAGCACAGAAATGGCCACATGATCAAAGTTGACTGGCTTGACAGACTGACATTTAGGGAAATTGAAATGATAAATGAAAAGGAAAAAAGGTCTTCAAATTTTATGTTCCTAATGGTTGAGTTTCCTAGGATATACAATGGTGGTGTTGAATATACTGTTGTATATTTTGAAGAGGTTTGTACCAATTTAATATCATTACTCATTTATTAGCAGATTGGTCTCAATTTCATAGTCACATTTATTCATTGAAGGACTTGGTTCAATGAGAGAGATGTTAATTCAGGATGAAGCAACTAATATGGATATATATATATATACACACACATATTGAAATCTTGATTTGTCAGGTGGTCTCGGGACCGCAAAAAATTATGATGGAAAGGATAACCTAATACAGTAGGGAATCGATTATCGGAACCATCGCTATTCCGGATAACTGATTTTTCCGGTTTTTTGAATCGCTACAGAAAGCCGTTTTTTTTTATTGTTTAACCCAACTAAGAAAAATTATTTTAAAATAATCTTAAAAAGAAAAAAAAAACGATGAAGTAATACACTAATGATTATTTCCAAAATGATGGTAAGATAAACATCTTTCAAAAAGAAAGAAAAATCCTAAAATCTTATGAGGAAAAAAAATTTTTTTTTTTAAAAATGGCGAGAAAATTTATCGAATTTCGTTCCGGTTTTTTGGTTTTCCGGTTTTCTGAATTCGGGATCACGGGTCCAGTACTGTAACAAAGGCTCACATTATAAATTTGTTTAAAGTAATTGCAATATAGAAATAATCAAATTATCTATAATAACTATTTACATTATTTATTTAAACATAACAAAATTATAATATTTACAGTACAAAAAGAGTAGATGAAGGCATTTTGTTTGTGGTCACTCTAATCGATAGCTCAAGGTTTATTTCGTAAATAAGAAGAACACTGGTTTGCAATGGACTGTATATCTCTTTATTTTAAATAGCTCACGGACTACGTCCGCCATTTATGAAGTTCTCAAGGTATATATAAATCTTTCACAAAAAAAAGGGTGGCGCGGCAGTCGCACATGCGCGAACATGCCGCCCGGCATTGCAATGTTTCAACATTCAATTAATATGTAATTTAACAAAGCACAATTTGCATTATTCAAAAAATCTTTACAAAGCATTTAGATGATAATTAGTAACATTGATACAAATAAGAAAAAACAAATTAATGATACTTTACACTGCAACCGATCTTCACATACAACAAATATTCAATTCAAAATAAAATTAAACATGAGAATATTTTTATGATACAGGTAACAAGCATATTTTAGAAATAGACCTCTTAAGGGTCCCGTGCTGGGTTTTCACTTCTACAACTCTGATTTTCTTATCAGTGCCATAAAACACTTTAATTATTCTACCCATTAACCATTTATTAGCTGGTAAATTATCCTCAATAATTAAGACTAGACTACCGATTTTGACATTGTCCTTTTCGATTCTCCACTTGCCACGTTGCTGCAGTTCACTTAGGTAGCTTCGTTGCCACTTTCTCCAAATTAATTGTACTAATTTGGTTATTCTTTGCCACCTGGATAACCTATTTTCCTTTAAATTTGTCAAGTCCGGTTCAATTATGGCGTTCATTGTTCTCCCTATCAGGAAATGCGCAGGAGTTAAAACTTCTAAGTCGGTTTCATCCGCGGATAGTGGAGTTATCGGTCTACTATTCAAAATGCTTTCAATTTGAGTGGCTATAGTATGCAATTCTTCGTAAGTTAAAGAGGCATTACCTACAGCTCTTTTAAAATGGTATTTAAACGACTTAATTGCTGCCTCCCAGAGACCACCAAAGTTGGGGGCTCTAGGCGGAATAAAATTCCACTCTATGCCTTCAGCGGATAGATAGTTAGCCAATTTTTCATCAGGATTTTTGAATAAATTTAAACATTTTTTTAACTCCTTGTTAGCGCCAACGAAATTCGTCGCGTTGTCTGAAAACAGTTTGGCACATTTGCCTCTACGCGCGATGAATCTCTTCAACGTGGCAATTAGAGACTCGGATGTCAAATCAGAAACTATCTCTATATGCACTGCTTTAGATACAAAACATATGAATAAGCAAATATACACCTTTAGAAAAATTGCTTTTCTTTGATGTTTACATTTAATGAAAAACGGACCAGTTAGGTCAACACCAGAGCAATTGAATGCGAAATCTGGCACAACTCTTTCTCTAGGTAGATTTCCCATTATTTGCGTAGCAGCAATGGGTTTATTTTTAACACAAACAACACAATTATGAGTAATTCTTCTACATAGAGAACGGCCACACAAGGGCCAAAATTTTTCTCTTACACAGTTTAATAAACCATTTGGACCAATATGCAAATATTTAAGATGATATGTCGAAATAATAACAGAAGTTAAAGGACTATTTTTATGGAGTATTGCAGGATGTTTTTTAAGAAAATTCAATTCAGTGTTACCTAATCGTCCTCCAACCCTTAAAATTTCATTTGAATCTAAAAGAGGGTTCAAATTTCTTATCTTACTCGTAGGAGACACCTTCCCGTGCAGTTTGAGACTCCGAATTTCTGATCCAAATTCCTCGTTCTGTATTATTCTCAACAGGAACTGCTCGGAGGCGTTGATCTCCTCATTGCTCAGAGGTCCTGAAGCTCCTTCAGTAGGATTTCTGCAATTCTTAGAAAACCTAAAAATATAACTTAATACACGCACTATAGTAAAATAATTATTACTCAAGCCGATTAGTTCATGCACAAAATTTTTGGATGTTAATGTAAAGGCTTTTAAGGGACCTTCAATGTCTAAGCTTGAAGGCTTTTTAAGTTCACTTTGGAAGACACTCAGTTCTTGCGACACAGGAAAGTTTTGGTTAGGATACTCATTGTCATAAAGGATATTGGGGCCTTTCCACCATAAATTTGTCTCTAAAAGTTTCACAGGGTCCGATCCTCGGGATATCAAGTCCGCGGGATTCATCTCGGATGGCACATGATTCCATTGGGACTTTAGCGTCAGTTCTTGTATGAGTGCAATTCTATTTTTCACGAATGTCTTAAGACTCGTTGGCTCCTTTTGAATCCATGCTAGCACAATCATGGAATCAGACCAAAGGTAAACTTTGTCTGTTTGCAATTTTAATGCGGAAAGTATCTTTTTCATTAACTTGGACAACAAGACTGCAGCACAAAGTTCCAGTCTGGGGATACTTAGGGCTTTAAGTGGGGCAACTCTAGATTTGCTAGCAACTAATTTCACATTTATGTCACCTGCAGAGTTGAACGACTTGCAATAAACGACCGCTCCATAGCAACTCTCCGATGCATCAGCAAATCCATGAAATTCGATTGTTTTAGACTGTTCTATTGTAATGCACCTATCAACTTTAATGTTGTTCACATCTTTCAACGTGGAAATAAATTCGCTCCACTCCTGAGATTCTGCAGCAGGAAGTGGATCACCCCAGTCAATGTTCAATTTCCACAATCTCTGCATAAATATTTTGGCCTTGGCTATGACAGGGCCGGCTATCCCTAGGGGGTCAAAAAGTTTTGCAATGGTGGACAAAACTGACCGCTTGGTAAAAGTGTTGTTCTCATCCACTGATATTTTGAAGGTATAGCAGTCCTCTGATGGTCGCCAAATGACTCCTAAAGTTTTTGTTTCATCGGCGCTCGAAAAGTCATAATCGTTTTTACTTGGTGAAAGTTCCGGATGGCTAGCAGACCATTTATGTAGACTCATACCGGCTTTATCGAGAATTGAAATCAGTTGCCGCCGTGTTTCCTTCGCTTCATCCAGAGAGGGTGCTGAATACAACACATCATCCATATAGAAGTTGTCACGTAGAAGAGGAGCTGCCAGAGGAAAATTTATCCCCTCGTCAAGAGATAGCTGATTCAAACACCTTGTTGCTAAAAAACTAGCACTCACGGTGCCGTACGTGATAGTTCTCAATTCATAAGCTTTTGTTGGGCCATTCGCATGATCCTTCCAAAGGATTCTTTGAAGACAATGCTGCTTAGGGTTCACCAAAATCATTCTGTACATCATCTTTATATCCGCTTGAAACGCGTATGTGTGCCTTCGAAAGCTAGTCATTATGCTAAATAAGTCTTCCTGTATCACCCCACCATTATATTGGATAGCGTTAAATGAGGTAGCATTATGCGTCAAGCTAGAAGCGTTGAATACTACGCGAAGCTTCGTAGTACTCTTCTCAGGACGATACACGCCATGGTGTGGCATATAATAGGAACTTTCCGGTTCTCCTTCATCTTTAACTTCACTCATGTGACCAAGCCTCTCGTATTCATCAAGAAAGTTTTTGTAAAGTCTCAAATGTTCTTGGTCCTTTGATAACCGATGCCACAGAGAATTCAGCCGTTTAAGAGCAATATCCCTTGACTCGCCTAAACACGAGGGTTCTTCCTTAAGGGGTATAGTTATTACGTATCTACCTTCTTTATTACGGAAATGTGTTTGCTCAAAATGTTCCTCGCAGAAGGTCGTTTCTTTACTTTTCGTTAACCCTACGTCTAAATTTTCAACTTCCCAAAAACTCTTTAATGTTTTGTTTAAATCATCCTCTAAAATTAATCCGCAATGCACGTTGGTTGTATGCGAATCAATTAAACTACCACTCGCTACGTATCCGAAAACGGTATTTTGTAGAATTAATTTTGATTCGTGTAAATATATTTGTCCCGACCGTAATAATTCATAGAATATCTCCGCGCCTAACAATAGGTCAATTTTATCAGGAATGAAAAAGGTTTCGTCAGCTAATCTAACATTAACAGGAACCTTAACTGCTGCATTAAGAAATTTCGACGGCGTAAAATCAATTATTTTTTCAACTACTAAAAAGGTTAATTCCTTTTCAAAACTCTTATCTTTATTTGAAATCGAAGTCCTAACACACCTATTTATATTCATCGTTGAATCATTCAAACAAGAAATTTGTGTGTTCATTTTTTCGTAAGGCAAATTAAGATTTTGTAAACAATTGCGATTAATCAAACATGATTGGGAGCCTGAATCTAGCAAGCACCTAACTTCCTGCCATAAGAAATTTTTATTCTTAATAAAACACTTAGCCGTACTCAAAAGAACAGTTTTCGTGTTTAATTTATTTTTTTCATAACTGGTGGCGACTACAGACATATTTCCATTGGCGCCGTCTTGGGAGGAAGGGTGGATGGAATATTCAAAACTCAACTGTGATTCTTGGTTAACAATAGCGGGTGATTTATTATTTCTGTTAACTCTTGGAAAGTGGATCATTTTATTATGAGGTTTACCGCAAAAGCAATCCTTAAATTTGCACGTTTGAACGGAACATTTGGCAGATAAGCATTTAAAACATAATTTGTTACTCTTGACTACTTCTAATCTTTCATTAATGGACATATTTTTAAATTTCGAACACACATACAAGGCATGCTCATTAGATTTACAAATGACACATTTAGGATAATTTATTTCGGATAAAAACACATTAGAAATATTTTTATTAGAACGGAAGTCTCGATTCCTTTGGGAATGATAATTTATAGTATCTTGTTTTGATTTAACCTTGGAAGAAAGATAAATATCGCACTCTCTTCCTAGCTCTTGTGGTTTGAAAAATGATTCTCCCTGCCTTACTGCAATATGAGTCATTAATTCTCGGTCAAGTAGACCAAACATCTTATCCGAAATAATTAACTCGCATAATGTTTTAAAATCGCTAACCTTGCGTAATTGGCAATAGTATTCGAATGCTGCACTCAATCGTGAAGCAAACTGAAGATAACTTTCATGAGGCATTTTTTGCATTTTATTGAAATTGTTAATACATTCTCGAGGTGTTGGTTGAAATTCCTTCAACACGATTTCTTTAAGTTTATCGTAATCTGCTAATTCTTGTTCACTTATATAAATCATTAAATTTTTCGCTTTTTCACCTAACAAATTTAGCAGTATTTCGGATTTTAATTCTTCGGGCACATTTTTCGTTTTAAACGCTTTCTGGAGGGATTGAAAAAACAAATTAAATGCTTCAGGTTTAGAGGGAACGGATATGGTAAGGGTTTTTATACTTTTTATTAAATCTTCGAGACGGTGCGGCGGCTCTTGCTCGCTAATAGTTTCCGATTTCGAAGAATTGTGCGATTCTTTTCGCGCATTAGATAATTCAATTTCTTTCTCTAACTGAGCGAGTTTAATTTTTTCTAACTCTAGTTTTGTTTGGTTCTCTTTCTCTAACTGAGCTAATTTAGTTTTTTCTAACTCATAATTGTTTTTCTTTTCCTCAAGAATATTATCAATCAAACTCTGAACGAAATCACTATCGTTTTTATAAATCTCACTATTTTCAATTAGCTTCTTTATATCAATAACTCTTGCCCCTTCTTCAACTTTTAAACTTAACTCGTCCACGACGACTTTTAATTCGTCTTTTTTTAGTTTATTAAGGGACATTTTTTAAACACACTAAAATAACTCAATGTAAATAGACAAACTGAATAACTCAAAGTAAATTTTGCACAGTGAATGAAACAAGGGAAATTGCTCTTACCTCAGAATTTCGGCTTCTTTTTTATTGTCACTCACTAAAAATTTCACTCAAAGATAATATAAATTCCATTGTTAAATAACACGAGCATCGTACACATAGTTCGTTCGTTTCGGTATGCACTTTAAATGATTTCCATAAATCACTAATTCGCTTCCGGGTGACTGGACCACATGTTTGTGGTCACTCTAATCGATAGCTCAAGGTTTATTTCGTAAATAAGAAGAACACTGGTTTGCAATGGACTGTATATCTCTTTATTTTAAATAGCTCACGGACTACGTCCGCCATTTATGAAGTTCTCAAGGTATATATAAATCTTTCACAAAAAAAAGGGTGGCGCGGCAGTCGCACATGCGCGAACACATTTGATAAACATCTTTGTTTTATATTTGTCCAGTTGGAAAAAAAGATGTCATCAAAGTTTGTTTTAAGTGGCTGTGACTATGGATAATTTTAAATCTTTTAATGATTTTACACTGATTTCATAATTTTTGAATTGTTAAAAAAGTTTCAGTTCCTTAATGCAAGTTTGAGCATTAAAGTTAAAGCTTTCCCTTTTTGTTCATATTTAAAGAACATTAATTGTGTATCAGTTTCTTCATTTTCTATTTTTATGTCATGTCATAAGTAATTACTTAAAAGCTTACATTTGTCTACAATAAGACAAAGAAATGAAAATTTGTCCACATTCATAGGAGTTCAACGGAAATATTACATTTTTATCACTCTTTGTATCTTGATTAATTTTATAAATTTTTACTAATTTATTGTTCATTTCATCATTTTTCTGTATTGTTTTTATTGTTTTACCTTTGTTTTTCAATTTCTCTTTGTGTTTGTTGTTTAAGGTAAGCAATATATGAATATGCTTTAATTTCACGTATAAAACTTGTAAATTAAATTAAAAATGCTCTTTATAAATAATTGTTTGAAAAAACAGAATTTGTCTATTAATTTATTTGATACTTTTTTTAACAAATCATAGTAAATTTTAGGTATATTCTCATGCTGTGCAAACTTTGTTTTCTTAACTTTAAAGCAGAACAACATTCTTTTTTTTCTGTAGAAATCATAACAAATATGTTTACATGCATTTTACAAATGATCAAAGCATAGTTTAAATTATTATTTTTTAGTTCTCAGGTACAATGCTTTTAGACATTTTGGATATTGAACTTAAATGTTAAAGGAATTATGATGTACCAGATTTTATTAGCGAACTAATATTTTATATACACCGCTATTTTAAGTTATAAAAATTTTCTCATTTTCCATTAGCTGGGTACCAGATTGTTTGACCCTGATGAACTGTTATTTTGATTGGAAATATTTATGCATCTCTTCTCAACTGCATTTACCGAAATGTCATTTCCCAGTTCTTGTCATTGCAATAAATTGAAAAATATATAACTTGCCACCATTGTTGCTCAGGATATTTTTGAACAATTCCACCATTTACTCATGTCTTTATTTTTTTTATATATTTATTTATTTGTTTGTTTTTATTTTTTTTGTGAATTTAATGCAATATGTTACGTCTATAAGAGCCAGATTTTTTTAAAAAAAGCGTTTTAAATTTCTTAAAGTTACTCAAAATTAAAGTAAATTTAACGTATGAACTAATTTTTTAAATAACAAATCGAAAATGTAATGTGTGTAAAGTGACTTATTTTAACAAAAGTGAGATATTTTAACAAAAATTATTAGAACTGCTCTATTTTTTTGAACTGAGTTTTATAGCTATGAAATCTGCAAACAAGACATTCATAACTGGTTAAATTGCTCTATGCAATTTAACCAGTCGATTAAATCTCAAAATTTTGCCTGGTACTCAGCTAACTGAGAAATACTGAAAATATGTTTCATGTTTTTATCGTACATTTAATGAGTTACTACATTAGTGCATTAGACTGTGTCTAGTGATAAGATTTTCTCATGAAAGTTTTCTTTTAACAGTAAATAAATTATTTATTATTTTTTTTACTATTCTAATATCTTTTTCCCCAAATATTTTCTCTTTTAGGACGGAGAACATGTTTGCCATGTCAACAAAGCTGGAATTGTAATGGTATCTGATCCTGAAATATCTGCTGTAAGAATTGTTTATAAAAATTTATGTAATGCTGTATTGTAGTAATTGATAATTTTTGTGGGATTTGTAACTTGTTATGTGACTGTTAATATTTGAATATATTGATATTTTATATTTGAGCATTTTACATATTATTATGCTTAAATTTAACTTTGACAGGATTGCCACTCCACAGGGAAAATCTGGATAATACAGGGAATTTAAAAATCACGTAAAATAACAGGGAAAATACAGAGAATTTTTATTTTTTCTTTACGGACTGAGAAAATACAGGGAATTTTGTTTCTAATTTTTGTCTTTTAAAAAATGGTGACTACTCAATGCGTAATCTATGGGACATTTAAGGATGATTTTCCATCTAAACTTAATTTCGTTTACTATAGCATTACTTAAGTGTGTTCAGCTGTTCCTTTTATTTCTCTAAGTTTTTCCAGCAATTAAAACTATAGTTAGTGTAATATAGCTCACACAAGAGTCCATTAATTGTATTTCCTCCCAATATATTGTGTATAATATGTACAGGGAAAACACAGGGAATTTTTTTTCCAGATTTGAGTGGCAACCCTGTTTGAAATATCTTGTTTGTTAAAAAAAAATTTCTTTTATATACATTTTTCTAAAATGAATTTTTGATCCATTTACAGTTTCGAGTTTTATATTTAGACCTTATCAAAAGCTTCTTTACTTTTACTTCTTGAGTTTACTTTCCTTTTTTTTTTCCACCTTTTTTTTTTTTTACCTTTCAATTTTTCCTGTGTTGCTTTTCTTTTTATTCTATTCTTCCTATTTCTCTTTCTTTTTTTCCCCTTCACACAATGCAGAGACAGGCCAGTAATATCCTCTTTTTTTATATCAGACTTAGTTTTTACACAATTTGATTATCTAACATGTGTACTTGCGTACATTATGCTGTTGATGTTACAAGCACAATAGTCAATTTTGACTCGTTTTCAGTTAAGTTATATATTCTATCCATCTTTTTGTTCCATTTTCTTAACTTTCTTTTTTTCTACGTTCTTGGTTTGTTTTTTACTCTTTCGCCATTTCAGAGAATATCTGGCTTTCTTTTCTCTCGTATCTGATAATGGATGTATCATTTGGTAAACCAAATTTCTAAAAAATAACTGTCATCTCTAAAATTTGTTTAAGTTTGTCAACTTTTTTAATTGTGATTTATTATTATTTTGATTTCTTTAAAAAATAAATTATGGACTTAATTAGCTCTCTAATATTATAAATTTTGAATTTCTCTTTCCATAATTTCCTATTCTTTTTCCTTATAAGTTTTATATTATAAACTATAATTAATATCAAAATAATCATATTCCTTTTCTAATTAGTTGTCAATTATTGTGTTTTAAAATTAAATTGAATTATTGATTGAAATCAGATCAGCTGCTATTTTCATACTTATTTTGAAGTTTAATAAAAAAAGTTTTTTAACTCTCTTTTTTCTTCATTAACATAGTAAAGATAAAAAAAATTTACTAAGAATTGTAATTTGAAATGCTAAATGTTTTTTTTTTTTTTAAATAAAATTACTTACATAAATCTTCCTTATGTATATATGTATATAATTTTATGTAGCAAAACCTAGTTGAAGCTAAGCATCATAAACTTGCAAGAAGTATAAGAAGTGGACCAAGTGATAGAGATTTAAAACCAAATGCTATCACACGAGATCAACTAACGGTAAATAATTTTTGTCACTTTTTTATAGTTTATTGTTTTACATATTTTCTGAATCATTGAATAGGGGAAAACAAAATTATTTGTACAACTTTAATTTTGTTGCCATTATTTATTTATTTATTTTTAATCTTTGATTGCCTATTTAATTTGTTATCATTATTTTACTAATAAAGTTTTATAAATCCCTAGAAAAACTATAAAACAAATATTAGCTGAGATAACTTATTATCATCAGGTTTAAGTCATGACTTAATACATTTTATGCATTATTAATGACAGGGCTCCTACAACTTGGAAAAAAACAAATAAGTGGTCGATGAGATTTTTCAAGATTTCTGAAAAATGCTTTCATTTGTAGATTACAACATTATTCCATAGTTATTTTTTTGCACCCATATATATTTCCTTTAATTTTAATACATATAGCTTAAGGCATCTAGATATATCTCATTTTTGCTACCACTTAAAAAAAAATTCTTCCAGATCTGGGGAACTCTGTAATAAATACTAAAGTGCTTGTATCTCTTTTTAGGCTATTATGAATTACTAAAATGCTTGTATCTCTTTTTAGGCTATTATGAATTACTAAAATGCTTGTATCTCTTTTGTAGGCTATTATGAATTATCCTCCCACTAAAGCATTATCATCTGAAGAACAAGATTTAGTATGGAAGTTCAGATTTTACCTAACTAACCAAAAGAAGGTAGCTACATTTCATTTTATTATTTTGCTTTCATTTTTATCAGGCTTGGCTGTAATGAAGAAGTAAGATTATTATATTAATAAACAATTTTTTATTGCTTCTGATATTTCAAAAATGCTAAATTATTTTGGACTTAATAAGCCATATTCGTTTCCAACTTAATGCTTTCCGGGGCCGCAATTTAATCGATTCTATATGGAGCTCTTTTGTCTGAGAGAACTTGGAAAATTGTTGTTAAATTTTCAACAAGTTATACAAAACAAAATTTATTGAATTGCAAACTAAATAAGAAACAGTCAGGGGTTTGATTGCCACCTCTTATATAGATAGCTTTTATCACAAGTTAAAAAACTTGATTTTATTTCGCTGACTTCCGACATTAAGCTCCTTGATGAATAATACAATGAATTGCCGATCAAATTGTACAATTTTCCCAAAGTAATCCAGTTTTTCCCGCTAGTGTCGCTGGTGCACCATCCATTACAATTGCTGAACATTTATTAAAACCTATTTTGCTTACTGCTTTTTTCACTGCTTCGAAGATGTCCTTTCGTCTTGTGTCATCAGTCATTGTACACATTTCCAATGATTCTTTCTTGGGAGAAAAAACTTCCTGTGTAACACGTGTAAATATTAACAACTGACTTATATCAGTTTGACCGATGCTTTGATGAAAGCAAGGTGAGGAATAGCTACTTTTTTCAACTAAATCAATTAGAAAACTAGCACTGAATCAAATTTCTCAGCTAATCTATCACCAAAAAATTTCGCCTTTTCAATATCACGTTTCGTACTAAATTGCTGTCAGTAAATAGTTTCTATGCTTTAAACAGATCAAACGAAACAGGCACATGAAGTATGCTGAGTAGATGATTGACCCTGGGAAAATTTTATGGAAATTCCTGTCTGCTGTTTCAATTTCTTCATTAAATTAGTGATCAAAACACTTTGATATTCTCCTCCATAGTTTTGATACTTTTTTATGATTATTTTCTGTTATTTTCTTTAGGCACTGATATCATTTGTATGCGAACTAAACAATGTTAAATAGTATGCAAGAGAGGATGTCTCCATGTCTTAAACATGTCTTTACATGTAAAGCGTAACCTCTCTGTGTAAAAAGGATTTGATCGTTCAAACATAAGTTTTGCTCTGTGTTTGATATCATTTTTTCTACCCCGAAAGAGTTTAATCTTTGAGAGTAAAGTCCTTTTTCTGTAAAAAAAAGAGTAAAAAATTAAAGTAAATAACCATGGTTCTCTTTCTTTATTTAAGGACATTTATTATGATTTTGAAACCCTAGTATCTTTTACGTGTTTTTTCCCCTGCCCGGTTAGACTCGGTCCAATCTAAGATATACTTGCATATTAAAAGTGTAACTTTTTGGTTTAATTAATGTAAAATCTAAGAGTTTCTGGAGGATAAATTGAAATTTTATCATGTTAACATGTACTTTTATTTAATTAAGCTTTTTCAAAGAAGTATTTTCTTATGAACTTTAGTCCTTCTGAAACTTGTGGATGTATGAAATTTTTTTAGAAATTATAAAATGATCATTTCATAACATTTTATGCTTTTGTTCAATCATAATTGTCGTTGGTTAACTTTGTAGGCCCTGACTAAATTTTTGAAATGTGTCAATTGGAAAATATCAAGTGAAGAAAAACAAGCTTTGGATTTGTTGGGTCGTTGGCAGGCCATGGATATTGAGGATGCACTAGAATTACTCTCACCACAGTTTACCCACCCAATTATCAGAAAATATGCTGTTACACGTTTGAAGCAAGCTCCAGATGAAGTAAGCCTGCGTGCTTCCACATTTTTATTCTTTTTTTACTATTCTTAATTTTTTTTCTTTCTAGAATCAGTATTGGAACTGGATGATGTAAGAAATTTATACCACGATATATCCTCTGTTAGACATATGGATATAACATTCGTTCAGAATTTTTTTTTTTTTACGAAAACCGCACAATCAGAAATCTTAAATTGATTTGAAATTAATAAAGAAATAAATCTTTAAGAACAGGAAGTGTTAATTTTTTTAAAAAAAAATGCTTTATTAATATCAATAACATTCCTGAAATTGTTTTAATTAAAATAATAAAGTGTTACATAATAAAATACTATTCACTGAAACCTGAATTCTGAAAATAAAAATAACTGAAAAATAACTGTAAAAATAGGATTAATTGCAATATTGTTAAATTATTTTAAAAAAGTGCAACTTTTGTAATGTCAAAATATCACTTAACTTTAATTTGAAAAAAAATAGTTACTTTAACTAATAGCTAACTTTAATTTTTTTTAAAATAAATTAACTGACATGCATTGAAAAAGTTTTAAAGAATTAAGAAAAATGGTTAGAAAAACTGACAAAATACACCATTATTAAATGATTAAACAAAGACTGCCTTTAAAACAATATTTAGCCTTCAACAACATACCTTCATTTTAATAAAATACTTTATTTTAAAAAATAATAAGGAACAATAAAAAAATTAAAAGCTTATCATATAGATTAATGCCTTAAATATTAATGAAGTTTTTATTTCTAGTTAATTACTTTTATTTAAAACTCATTTGATTGTAGATGTTAATCCCTTATCAATTAGTTTTACCAAATCAAATTAATTTGATTAATTAAGTAAAATTAATTTATTTGAAAAATGTAACTTACTCCATTAATTTTTCTTTTTTTACATAGTTGACTATTTATTATTTTTTGCAGGATCTTTTAATGTATCTTTTGCAACTAGTTCAAGCCTTAAAATATGAAAACTTTGAAGAAATAAAAAAATATTTTGTCAGGACAAGAAGTTATACTAGTGAATCCTCAGATAGACAGAGGTAAATTTTTTTAATTTCCTAGTTTTGAATATTGATAGTTGTGAAATGTAAAAATTTTCCATTCATTAAAATATAAATGTCTAAAAATGCTTTTAATATTTATTTCATTTCAAAATGGTGTCTCCTATTTTCAATTTTTGAAAAATAACTCTTAAATTTAATAAAATTTGTATCGATTTAATAATAGGATTCAGTTTTTCATGTTTAGTATAGCAGTTCTTGAATTTTCATAAATTTAAAAGTAGTGCTTGAAATATTCTTTGAAAAATCAAAATTGTATGCACGTTAAATAAAACAAGTTCCAAAGTTAATAGCGAAACTGTTATTTAATGAGATTCCATGATCCATTTTATGTATCCAGAAATTTTAAATTAATGTTATAATATGAATATTAAGTTTGTAGATTTTTCATCTTTATTTAAGAAAAATTGATAAACTCTTAAATTGTTATGTAATCTCACAAGAAAAACTTAAAACCTTTTTTGAAGAACATGTCAAAAGGTACAAATTTGAAATTTCAAGGAAACTGTGATTGGTGGAATTCACCATATTAACTAAAATTTTCAGAAGAAAATAGAGCATCATACTACAGTTTCCTTGTTTTCTCTTATTTCACTTTGTTAGTCTTATAGCTAAGACTTCAAAAGGAGAGAGAGAGAAATTATTGGCATCAATTATTTATAACACTCAAGTGCAAGCAGAAACATATGCGATTTGTTCTTAAATATCTCTAATTATTGTTTATAGTTTGATTATTTTCGTAAGATTTTTTTTTTTTTTTTTTGATATTTGATATAATGTTGAATACTTATGTAATGTGATTATCATTTCATTGACTAAAAATAAAGTATTGATTGAAAAGAAAAAACATTTTTGACCCAGCAATGGGAGTTTTAATTTTTTTTATGCAATTATTTTCTTCTTTTTCTTTTAACTGTTTGTCTCCTATCATTCTTTATATAAAAATAAAAGTTTAAGTAAGTTATACATAGTTTATTGTTGATTAAGATATCAAAGCTCTTTTAAATTTTTCATATAATATTCCTGTTAATTTTAATTTTTTTAAGCATTTTTCTTACGAAGCTATGCATTTATAATTTTATATTCTAGTGTACCAATGACTTTCTGTACCAACTGATATTTAATATTACTATTAGTTAATATATTTAACCTGTACGGTTTGTTTCAAGTAGAAATCAGTCTCAGATATAAGCTATATAATTAGTTTAAATCCTTTTATTTTCCTTAATTATATTGCATTTTTAAAAAAATGCTATTATCTTATTTCAAATGCTTGTAGGGGCAATAGAAAAAAAGATGATGAAAATTGTTGTAAAAAGATTGCAAACTTACTTTCTCATTATTGCAGTATCACTGAAATGAGTAAAAACAAGTAAAGATTTTTCTTCGTATGTTTTGTTGAGCCTAAGTTAATTTTAAACACTTAGTTTGAAGTTAGAAAAGTTTACTTGATTTTTCGATAGTTTTGAGAAGTTTAATTGTAGATAAACTAGTACTTAATCATATAATTAATTTTGAAAAATTTTAAGGATATAACAAAAGGAAAAATTAACTAAATTTTTAAACAAATACTTCATTATCAACATTCAGTTTATGTACACTAAAAGATATACCAAAGATAAAACAACAAACTTTTCACATTTTTGTCACATTTACCTACTACCTGCTTAGAGTTTTAGTGGCCCTGGGCAAAACAGTGAAGCTTTTTATAATGGGGAATAAAAGTTGTGTTTAAAAAGTCAGAAAAACAACTCCAGCAGAAAACAAAAACTATAAAAATTTAAAGATGTGTGTTAGCAGGACAGCACTTTATCAGGGGACACACTGCCTGCCAACACACAGAAGCCTTATTGTTGTCAGTGGTGAAACCAAAAACTGACAGTGCCCCGAGTTCCCATAATGGAAAGTCAAATAAGAAAAAACAATTAGAAAAATTGAAATGTAAATGCAAAGATAAATAAGTGACAAGCAATCACAAAGTAAGTCTTAATAATAACTTAAAAGCACACAAAATAAGACATAAGAAGCACCCACAAATAAGAAAAATAAATAAAGATAAAGTTACAGTAATCATTATAATTTAAATGATTTAGAGGTTATTTGTTTACTTGAGCTCGAGCATTTTAAAGATTTTGTTAATAATGATTTTAAGCACATTGTCACAGGTAACCTTAACCTAATCAAAAATAAATATTTAAAATTTCTCACAGAACTTGGGACTAAGTTTAGACCAAGGAAATAATATAACTTAAATAGTATTCTTGCTTTAATCAGTAAGGATTTAGATTATTTTATTGCAAAATGCGCAAAAAAATTTAATTGGCCTCTCAAGGGATTTAGTGAATGGAAATTTTGTGTTTTAAATTAAATTTTTTGAACAATAATATAAAATACTGTAGTTTTTATTTGAATTCTGATATTATTAAATCTGTTAAGGAATTAAAAGGTAATTTTATTATCTGTGTTGTTGACAAAGCTTCTGATAATTTTTGCTTTATTTGCAAAAAAATTTTTAGGCATTTTATGAGTAAAGAATATGATAATAATAATACTTTTGTCAAAATTAATAATTCTAAAAACGAAAATGATAATCGAATATTAGCTTTTTCCAAGAATATAGGTTTGAAAATAAATATCCTTATTTATTTTCTGCAACTAAATTCCACGAAACACCGGTTAAATTTAGATTTGTAACTTGCGGTACTGACTGTTGTACCGCAAGTTACAAATCTAATTTGTCTTTCTACAAATCTGTTTTTGGTAAAAAAAAATTTAATTATTTAAACATTATTTTAGATGAGATTATTTCAAATGATAAGCATTTTATTATTAATAACAACCAAGACGTTATTAAATATTTGAATTATAATAATATTAATACTGTTCTTACATGTGATTTTGAAAATCTTTTTCCGAGTATACCACACAATAATTTAAGGAATACTTGTTTGAAAATTTTTGATAAATATTTGAGTTATGAGGACATTAATAAGGATGACTGGATAAATTTATCTAATATAAACATTTTTTGAAAATTATGTTTTCAATGGTATTTGTTTTTACAGACAAATTCAAGGTATTTCAATGGGGAATAGTTATTCTAGTGCATTTGCTAATATTTTCTTACATTTTTATAAACAAAAATTTTTACAACATAATTTCTTGATTGGATTTAGATTTATTGATAATTTAATTATTTTTAATGGTAATGATTTTGATTTAATTAAAGATATTTATCCTAAAGAACTAAATTTAATTAAGACTAATTCAGATAAAAATTGCGCTTATTTTTTATATCTTGATATCAAACTTCATAACCAATGAATTTTTATCAGATTATATGATAAAAGAAGAGATTTTAAGTTTAATGTTATTAGTTTAACACATTTCTATTCCAACTTTTACTGTTGTTGTTGGCATATGCCTGTTTAAGCAGTGAGGTGCGATTGTTCTTGTTTTCCAGTGGCGCCATCTATGGCCAAGAATTTGACTTCTGCCACACATTCGTCACACCCTTTTATAGGGCAGATCCATTCATTCATCCACAGATCGTAATTTTGACTGGAATCAGAGAACAATCAATCTCCAATCCAGTACCCCCAGAGGTTTTGATTTGTTATGGGAGCATGGAGGACTTTCCGACTCGACAGATTTAATGTGCATCAGTCACCATTTACTACACAAGGAATCTTCGGTCGTCGGGATTCGAACTCTCGGACATGGGCCCAGCTCCCTACTGACCAGGCTATCTCGGCCTTCCAACCTTTACTTTAAGATTTTTAAGAATATTTTGATTGGTCAAATTCGTAGATTTAAATTTATTTGTAATAATAAAACAGATTTTCTTTCAGCTGTTGGGAATTTCAAGATTTTTTCTTTTAATTAATGTAATTATGATGTTTTGATTCAAAATATTTTAAGGACCTTCAAATAATTTGGCTGATATTGAAGCCCGCATAAATAAGCCTATGCAGTGAAATTTAGGATTTAATTAATGTTCCAGATGGCAGCACCTTTTTAAATTTTTTACTTATTGAATGTTTTCTATTTTATTATCTTTGCAAGATTTTCAAAAAAAGGGGTCAGCACTTGATTTATTTTTTGAAATTTCCTTAATGATTAGGCAATTTATATGTTATTTTGATGTAGTTGTTCTAACTAATCTAACTGTAACTTTATCTTTATTTATTTTTCTTATTTATGGGTGTTTCTTATGTCTTATTTTGTGTATTTTTAAGTCATTATTAAGACTTACTTTGTGATTGAATGTCATTTATTTATCTTTGCATTTACATTTCAATTTTTCTAATTGTTTTTTCTTATTTGACTTTCCATGGGGGCAATGTCTGTTTTTGGTTTCACCACTAACAACAAAAAGGCTCCTGTGTGTTGGCGAGCAGTGTGTCCCCTGATGAAGTGCTGTCCTGCTAACACACATATCTTTAAATTTTTATAGTATTTGTTTTCTGCTGGAGTTCTTGTTTTATGCAGGAGGATCTGGTTGGTAGGGCGTTGGACTCTCGTGTTCATAAGAACGAGAGTTTGAATCCAGCCGACCAAAGAATCCCTGTGTATTAAATGGTGACTGGTGCACATTAAATTTGTCGATCACAAAGTCCTCCAATTTCCCATAGCAAATCACTACCTCTAGTGGTACTGATCCAGGAATTCCTTTGTCTTCTGGATTGGGTTTAAAATTACGAAGATACAGAGCTGAACATTGGTAGTTGTAAACTCAAATTTGGGTTGGCTGTTCAAGGGCGGTAATGAAATAATTGCCAGAGTCGCCATCAGGGGATAGTGCGTTCGCCTCCCAATGAGGTGAACCTGGTTTGAACCTCAGTGGTAGCTAGTTGATATGAATTCTAATCTAGGCTCACACCAAAATCAGCCTTGACTTCATCCTCAGTAATAGACTGATTATATGTTAGAATCCCACTTGTCTTTAGACTAACTGTGGGAGGTTTTCCTCTCCATGTAACACAAATGTGGATTAGTTCCATCAAAAAGTCCTCCACAAAGGCGAGTTTTCCCCACTGCTTGATCTAGGAGTTCCCTTGTCTTCTAGATTGTGTTCAAAATTACAAGGCTGCCAAGTTGAACATTGATGGTCATAAACTCAGAATTGAGTCAGCTGTTCAACGTCAGTTATAAAACAAAATAAAATGATGCTATCAAGCAGTTTCTTTTCTCAATTTTTCGATGTTTTCTTTTTCTAATTTATTGTGTATATAATTATGCATTATACTTTTGTTTTATTCTAATTCTACTTATTTATGCAACAAGCTGTTGATTGAATTAAAATTTTAATCCAATAAAATTACACTTGTATAATATTTGTTGTTAAATAATATATCTATAATTTTTACATATATACATACAAACAATTTTCAACATACGAACTTAAAGGAAGAAGTTTCTCACTAGCATATTAATGAACTTAAAATAAATCACCTTTTTAAAATATTGCAATAGCAGAATAGCTATTTAAAAACTATCCTTCCCAAAACACAGTTGAATTTTGAAAGTCTGGAGAGAAAAAATTACTGTTTTATACATAAAATTAGTTGAAATATGCTTCTAAAACAAACAAAAAAATTTTGGTCCTTTCAGAATTTTACTTAGTACCTTTCTCTACTAAACTCTTCTTACACATAAAGCCATGAAAACATAAAGTAATAAAGCAATTTCGTAGCATATAGCAAATTTTATATTTACTGCCTCATCTGTTCACTAAAACTGAAACTTATATAGTTTTGTTTTTCCCTTGCAAAAGTGTTTTAAAATGAACGTTCTCAACATATTTAGACAAAATAAAAAATAATAGCAAAAAACTATTAAAAAAGACAATTTTTAGATTTTAAAGACAAAGCTAAAAATGATTTTTATAATTTTATTATAAGCACTATTATTAACAGCAATTCTTTATTATTGGTAGTAAAAAATAATTAACTCTGTTTAAGCTATTTTTTCTTAAAATGTTTTATTAGAAATATTTATTCGGTTATTTTTTACATTATATGTGTAGTCCAACTCATTTGTATACAAGTTTGTATACTCATTTGTACATACTGAGGCAGTATACTCATTAAATTAAACTTGGTTTGGCTGAAAATATCAAAAATGAAAACCACAATGTACAAAAATGAACTAGTGGATGCTTAAAAGTTGCCTACATTTTACTTTTATTCATTTTCTTTATTTATATTTACCTTGAATTTATTTCAATTTTTCCTCAATTTTAAGCATATGTGCTCGACTCAAAATTTGTTTGTACTGAAAATACTTACTGATTTCAGAAAAGTTTGCAATTTTCAAATAATTCCATGCCTTACCTTTTCAATAGTAATGTTTATTATGTATCGAAAGGTACTATCTAATAGTTAGTATCGTTAGATACACGTGGACATGATTTCTAATGAACAATCGTTGCTCTACAGCTTCCTGATTTCAATTCTTTGTGTAATACATGGCTAATCATAGGAAGAAACCTCACTTTTACTATATTACTGATGTACAATTGAGCCTAATAGCTGTAAAATAAATTTCAATAAAATAATTTCAGAAAGCTTATGAAAAATTCCTTATTAAATCTAGATTGTGCTTATAACACAGGTTTTATGTAGTTTTTTTTTTAACTAACCATTTATTTAAAATTTCTTTAAATAGCAATCTATTTTTTATCTAAATATTATGTTTGGTTTTATTTAAAATAAGACTTCATTAAAGTGAAAATTCTGACTTTTTTTTATTTTTTTAAAGGACTATTTCAACTGGTAATGAATCAGAAAAATCTGCTTCGTCTCTCGATTCAACTTCAACCAACCAATCCGAACAAATATCTCTAGAAAGTGGCTTTCCGGCCCTTGGAAACATAGATGTAAGAATTCTTTTATTTATATTTCATATTGTTTAATTTAATGCGTCTTATTTAATTGACTTTTTGTTTGGCAGTTTGTATAGCAAACGAAGATTTCTTTTAAGAAATTTACTATAAAATTGGAGCATTGGGAAGGAAAAAAATTTTTTTTAACTATTATTATGCTATGTATCTTAAAAAGTGTGGATAAAAAGAAGGTTATGTTACAGGTTATATGACATTTTAATATGATTTGTAGTAAGAGAGAAAAAAAAATTTGAATAATACAAGATTTCAGTGAGAAATTATTCCATTGGCTTTTTTTTTTCTAGTTAAAAAACATATTTGTAAGTAAATTATTTGATAATGAAAATCACTGAATAATTTCACAGTTTTATTTTAGTAACCTAGCACTATTTGCCCAAATAGAAATGTTATCTTGGGTGACTTCAAATATGTTAATTAATTAGTATTAACTACTAATTAAGTTATGACATCAGACATAAAATTGCATTTTCTCTGAATAAACACACACGCACACATATATATATATATATATATATATATATACAGTAGAACCCGTTTAAGAAGTTTTTCAAGGGAGTGGAAAGAAACGACTTATTAAACGGTGAAACTTAAAAACACATTAATAAAAAACTAAAAAATTTGAAATTGTGTAACTTATATTACATTCTCAGCCTAATGAAATAAATATTGAATTTTAATATTCATTTAGAAAAAAAATTGCTAATAAATAAAAACAAAGTAACCTACTTTATTTTTTGTTTCATACAATGTAATATACGTTGTTACAATAATTGACTAGATTTCTGTGAGAAAAAATCGTGTAAAGTGGTTTGTTTTTGTCTTTTCTCACCTACCTTTAAGTGAAAATTGTCCAACTGCTGTAAAAATTTAAGCATTTCCGGGGGTACATTTTCAACAGTGTAAATAAATTTCCTAAAAGTATCCAGCCCTTTCCTGGCATCAGAAAAGCTAGGTGGTTTAGCAATATCTTCTTCAGTTTCACTGAATTCTTCTGTATCATTTGTAACATCACAAATATCCTCTAATGTCAGCATATCACAAGGTAAAATTTCGTCGTCAACGGATACATATTCTTCAAACGATGCTGTGAAATTAAGTTTATTTTTGAATGACTTCCAATCATTAACAAAATTTACGTTTGTTTCTTAGTCTTCATCTGATATTTCATATTCAGCTTCTAAGAGATATTCTTCAGTTGTATCTCCGTCAGAGAATCCAGCTTTCCGAAAACAGTTAGCAATGGCAGATGGTGTTATTAATTCCCATGCTGATACAATTAACTCAATCGCTTCTAACATATTGACTTTTTTTAGCTCTCCAGTATTTTCAAGTCCTTCCAGCATCCGTTTCACAAGTCGCATTTTATAACGCTGCTTAAATACCTTAATAACTCCCTGATCCATTGGTTGTAGAACAGAAGTAGAATTTGGTGGTAAGAACTGCAACTTGATGTTAGTGTACTTATTCTCCTTGGAATGAGCAGCGCAGTTGTCTACGAAGATTATGATGTTTCGTTTTTCTTTTCGCATCTTACTGTCTAATTTTTTCAAATACGTTTCAAAAATTTTAATTGTCATCCAGGATTTTTGATTACTGTCATAATCACAAGGCAGTGACTTAACATTTCGAAAGCATCTTGGTTTTTTCGATTTACCGATAACTAAAATCGGTAATTTTTCTATACCATTCATACTGGCCCCAACTAAAATTGTCAAACGTTCTTTACTGTTTTTTCCGCCATGACAGGGTTCACCTTTAAAGGCAAAAGTTTTATCTGGTAAAAGATTGAAAAACAGTCCACATTCATCCATGTTAAAAATGTTCTTTGGTTGATACCCTGAAATAATTTCAGGTAATTTAGCTTTCCATTCTTCAGCTTCTTGTAAATCAACGCTGTTACAATCTCCTTTAATTGTTTTATAAACTAGACCAGCTCTTTTTTTCATCCGATCAATCCATCCATTGGAAGGCGTAAAATCAACATTCAATTTCTCCGCAATCTCTAATGCTTTTCCTGTAAGAAGAGTTCCGTTGACAGGTATGTTGGCGGATCTTGCTTGTTTAAACCGTATCATCAGTTTCTCTTCAATATTTTCGTATTTTCCTTTCTTCACTTTTTTTACTTTCTGGGATGCACCGGAACAAGAAGAGTTTAAGATGATGTCTTTCTTAGCAATAATGCCATTTAACGTAGTAACAGGAAGATCTAAATTTTTTGCTATTTGAACTCGTGTTAATTGAGGATAGCTGTCAACAGCTTTTGAAATTTTTACTTTGTCATCAATAGATAGAGCTTTACGCTTAATGCCTTTACAGGACATTTTCCACAAAAATCAAACTTTTTACGATGATTTTTAAGATAACATAAGCGCCTACACTAAGAAAATTTTCAACGAAATGCTGCTAAATGTTTAGATGTATCTTTCTCTTCAGTTATTGAATGGGTGTGGACAGCAGTGAAGTTCGTGAGTCACCAGGCTATTCATTTAAGGTGGACACAATGACAAAGCTATTCCCTACATTCTTATCAGTTTCATAGTTCATCTAAAGGTTCACATTCCTTTGCTCACACCTGTTCCTGATAAGTCACCTTTTTTTGTAACAAAGGAGTGATGAAGGTCAGTGGTCAGTACCCACACATGTGTTTGTAAGGGCAAGTTAAAACTAAATAAGACATTTTAAATAAAATTTAAAAAAATTGAAATTAGGAGTGGAAACTTCTTAAACGGGAAAAAAACTTCTTATAAAAGTAAATTTAACATTATGGTAATTGGTTTTTTTTAAAAATAACTTCTTACGCGGGAAAACTTCTTAAAAGGGAACTTTTTAAGCGGGTTCCACTGTATATATATATATGCTTTTACTTCATTTATATGAGGATTTCATACTAAAATCAAATTTACATAGCTTATTTCAACTACATGCAAAATTGTTGGGATGATAATTTTTACAGCTTTCGTTGAGTCTTCTAGGCAAGAAAGTTTTTTAAAAAAAAACAAAGGAGTGCCTGAAAAAAAATTTAGATTTTATAATAATTCTAGTCTTTTTTTCTATAACTGAAGCAATTGCTGAATGTTAAGTGGCATTTTAAAAACATTGTTGTGTAGAAGTATACAAACAATATGAAATAATATGTTTCATATTGTTTGATTCATTGTTTAAGAAATTGCTTCATTATGCCAAATATGTAAGTTACATGGTTTTCTTTGGATAAAGATTATTTGCAAATAGCATCCTGATGTTTCAATACATTCTGAAACTTATTTTTGCAAATTCACCATAAAATGTTGCACAATACAATACAATATTCTGTAATTACAATAAGCTACATTTTTCACCAAATATCTCTATGATTTCATTGTTTTCTTATATATATCTGATACGATACTCTCCTTTTAAACAGAGTTCGTAGATTAAAATACTGAAATGGTGGCACAAAAACTTTAAAGATAAAATATTCAGATTCATTACTTCAAATTATTTGGTCTCAAAATTTTAAAGTTGCAGATTACTTCATAGTTACAATATTGATGCTACAATTCTCTTACTTTTATAAGGACCATATGAATCCTGTTAAAATATTAAAATGCATATGTTTACTTTTGTGAACATAAAATCATGATCAAAACAATAATCAAGACCCCAATGTAAAGCAGTATAATTGATGATAAAAAATTCATTGGCTATCAGTTGATTAGCAGTCAGCTATAAGCGAAAAAAATATGGATGAAATTTTGCGCTATGTGTGTGTAAGTCAAGTTCCTCGTAAGTATTAATCGCCCATTTAAATCTTTCTTCGTTGTCTTCAAATTATTTTTTTTTAAATAATTATTTTTAATTTTTCTTGGCTTCTACTAGAAAAAACAGTTGATATGTAGATTAATATGGTTTTAAAAAATATATACCTCATAATTCAAAATTTTTTCACCCTCAATTAAATTAAATAATCAAAAATAATAAATAACAATAAAAAAAATTTTTGCATGAAATTGTCATTGTGTAAGCATGTTTTATGAGTGACTGCAATTTTTTTTAATTGCTTAATTAGTTTTAATAATATTACTAAAAACACTAAAAGTGAAATTAACATTAAGGGGTCCAAACTCTCCCGACCAAACTATGGGAACCATATTCCCCAGATTGCAACTATCCCCTATATTTTGAAGGTTATCCAAATATGTTGAATCCACATAAGTAAATATATATATATATGTGTGTGTGTGTGTTCAGCGAAAGTATGTGTTTGTGTCCAATTTTCTAAATTAATAATTAGAATATGTGAGGTCAACCCCAGGAACCATTAAGATCGACACTTAGTACGTGAAAATCCAATCATTAGAATGAAAGTTATTCAGGGTAATAAATATCTTCTTTTTGTTTGCGTAATGCACAACTTTGCTTAGTGTGCTGTGATAGATTCTTATCTTCATCTTTATTCCATTTTTTTTAAACCTGTACAAAGTTGGGCAAGTGTAAGACAAAACTTTTGTTTAACTTTTTCAGTGTTCATCTTTTCACAACTGGTATCTGCATTTTGAAATAAGAATTCTAAACTATTTGTTTCAACTATAAATGTTTACTGAATCAATTTGAATTTTAAAAAATGGCATATACAGCAGTAGAAAAAAAAATATTATATTTTCTATTACATTTTTTTATTTGTTGTTCCTTAAGATAATTGTTAGAGTTTATTTAACAAAATATGTTAAATTTTCTTGGTTTTATCTGTCCTTATTTGTTTGATATAAAAATCGTTATTCATATTTTATTTTATCAATAATACCCATTATCTAAACTGCTGTTTGTAGAAAATGCAACACCATGAAAGAATCATCAGAATCAAATGAAATTTAATGCAGAAACGACTTGTACTGATACAAATAAATGATGAAATTTTCAAAACAAAAGAAACAAATTAAGCGTCCGAAATCAGTATTTGGTGCAGCCACCACGCGCTGCAATAAGTGCTGCCATACGACGTGGCATGGAGTCAAACAGATGTTGAATATCTGCTTGAGGAAGAGAATTCCATATCGCTTGTATGCGCAACCAAAGTTCGTCTTTGGAAACTGCAGGACGCGGATCACGAGTGAGACGCCGACCAACCATATCCCACACGTGCTCAATAGGCGACATATCCGGCGAATAAGCAGGCCAAGGAAGAAGTTGCATGCGTTGTGCTGAACAGAAGTCTCTAACAGTCCGCGCAACATGTGGGCGTGCATTATCCTGCTGAAAGATAGCTCCAGGGATGCCTTGAAGGAAAGGAACGACTTCGGGCTGTAGCACTTCACGGACGTATCTGTTGCTATTGAGATTACCCTCAATTCGTATCAAATTGGATCGTCCATGATACGAAATCGCACCCCAGACCATAACTCCGGGTGTTCGACCACTATGTCGTTCAATAATACACTCAGGAAGGCAGCGTTGACCGGCATAACGTCTAACACGAACACGGCCATCATGGGTCCACAAATTGAAGCGTGATTCATCTGAAAAGACAACTTGGTGCCAATCAGCTCGCCAGTCTCTGTGCTCAAGAGCCCACTGCCGACGCAGCCGTCGATGATCCGCCGTGAGGGGAATCCTGTATAATGGCACCCTTGCACGCAATCCACAGCGCAGCAGACGACGACGAATTGACGAAGCCGACAATTGTACACCTGTAGCAGTAGACCAATGTGCTGCCAGCTGTCTGGAGGAAGCTGTGCGATCATTCACCGCCATGCGGAGCAGGTGTCGATCATCGCGCTCTGACGTCACCTTCTGTCGTCCAGTGCCTGTTTTTCGAGTTGTTCGGTGCTCGTCGGTCCACTGCTTCCAAACTCGCATCACTGTGGAACTGTTCCGCTGCATACGAGCTGCTATTGCGCGATAGGAAAATCCTCCTTCTCGAAGGCCGATTATCCTCCCTCGTTCAAACTCCGTAAGTTGCTTGAATTTCTTATTCTTCCGTCGTGGAGGCATACTCAGGTCTCACTAAACGTTTGCCACTAACAAATAATCATAGACTATTTTCAACGTCCCGCTACAGCACTTTATTTATACGCTTTCAGCATCAATTCAGAGGGCGCTGCGCGCGCCACGCACGCGCGATGGCTCTGAAACTTTATTAATTTGCATAATATCCTATAATTGACATTTGCTGCGAATTTCATTTGATTCTGATGATTCCTTCATGGTGTTGCATTTTCTACAAACAGCAGTTTATGATTAAATTGTACATATATATTTCAGAGTGATCTAGCAACTTTCTTAATTGAACGAGCTTGTGCCAATGAAACTTTAGCAAACAATTTTTACTGGTAAATATCCAAATTTAATTCTTCTTCTAATATAAAATCTAATTTTGTCAAATATTATTGTTTGATTACTTTTTTAAATTTATAGAAAACTGTCATAATTTACATACATTGAATTTATAGATATATATTATAATTATTAAATACACTATTAAAATGCCTAATGCATCTAAATATTTTCAGGTACCTGTTTATTGAAGTTGAAGAGCAACCTGATACTCTTGCAAAGGATTATAAGTATAAAGAAATGTATCAGATAGTTATGAAACGATTTAGTTTAGCATTACAAAATGTAAGAAAAAATTGTTTGATTGATTATTTTGCATTTCAACTTAAAACATCTTTAAATCCTGTGTTACTGAAATTAATTTGTTTTCTTTAAGGTCATGGAACTATTGAATTTATCATGATGCTTATTAAATAATTTTGTTATTAATGGAGTCCCTCATAAAAGAATGGGATTAAATCTCTCATTGAATTTTACTGCTTTAAATATAGTAATATAACCAATTCTGGCTTTTGTACCATTAAATTCTACATCCTTTCTAAGGCTGATACTGATACATTATTTTATTTTGTGGAATATTTATTGCATTTAAGTGTAAAAATTCTTCTAGTTTTATATCATTTACAGGATTCATACAACTCGGGAAAGGCTTTTAGAACCTAGAATACTCAAAAGATATAAAACTAAACTAAAAATTAGGTAGTTCTTAGAGAAAATAAAAAGTTTAGTAAAAAGAAATTTGTTGTAGGTAAATAATGATAGTAATGTACAGCACCAAATGTAACTGTTGCGTTTCAAGAATGTAACATGGAAATATTCCTGTGGTTGTATTGATGAATGTAACTAAACATTGTAAGTAACCTCTCTATTGATTAAAAAAATATCAAACGTCTTTATACACTATTTATTAATTTCATAATAAAAATCATAACAGAAACTTTTTTATCGTAACTTGAACAAAAATATAACAATAACTTGATTTTTTTAGATGCTTACTTCCAAAAGGGTTTTGAAATCTAACTGATATTATTGTTTGGTTACAGAAAGCTAACTATTAGGTAACAGCAAGCATATTTAAAATATGGCTGTGTAGCAGGATAATGGTTATGGGGGACATGGCTCAAATATTAGTGCAGATGATTATCAAAATCATTTAAGATTATCAAAATATGAAGTTTCGATTATCAAAATTGAAATATTTCCAAAGGGAGGCCACAGAAATGTTTCTGCAAGCACTTTCTTATACATATCAATTGCGATGTTCAAGACACCTGTTTGTTATCACTTAAGGAATTTTGTTATGTTTCTTCTGAATTGTTGTGTGTTTGCATATTGCTGTGACTTCTTGTGCTGTATTGGTGAAGTCATTAATATGAAATTCTTTATAATTTTAAGAATTATTTAAATCTTAGTGTTTAATTTAGGTGTTAATTAATATGTGGTATACCATAATAATCTATAACCCAACTAAAGAGATTGTAGTAATGATAATGATTTTTTATTGATATTCATGCATGTGACTTTTAAATTTTCAAACTTTGAAAGTTTTAATGATATTTTTTGTACACCAGTATTATTCTCATGTTTCCTAAACTGATGTTGTACGTTATTGCATTCATTAATTCTGAGAATTGGTGCTTTGGATAATCAAGGAACTTTTTTTCAGAAATCAAGCATGAACCCTTAACTAATTTCTTTCCAAACAGCAAATTTCTAATATTTGTGCAAACTTATCGGTTTATTGAGGAAAAATATCTAAATTATTTTAATCATTTTTCTTTTTTTACTATTTATTCTTATTGCTATAGTGGACCCTCAATATAACAGCCCCTGTTGTCCAATCAAAAACGGACTTTATTGCATGATAACGCTATATCGTGAAGATGCAAAACTAGAGCAAATATTTACCTATGACTCGTAAATACTGGATTTATTTTGAAGAAAACATGTTAAACATTAAAAGGAATTATAATGCTGAAGGAATAATTGACATTAACATAGTTTCGTTTTACATGAATGAACAAGTATTTATATAATTCATTAAAAGTTTAAACCTTTCTAAAAAACGCATTTATTTTTTTTCAAATGGTGCCATTTAATATTACACATAATTTTTTAAAAAACATTCAGTGCTTTTTCTAAATTTTCAAAAACAAATTTCACAAGACCAATGACATGAAATAAGTACACTTTGTTCTCTTGTAATCAGAATTACATCATAATTTTTAATTATTGTAATTGCTTTCCAGGATTTGCAATATTTTTGGTGATTTATGATTTTGATGTAATTCTTCTATCCACTTCCTTCAAAATTTTTAATTTGTGTTCTAATCATATGGTGTAAATCTGTTTACGAGCAGACATTTTTGTTTAGAATGATACATCCAGAAAACAGTGGATTCTAAGCAAAGATAAAATTAAGAAGAAGATAAATACCACTTGTTCTAACTCTAAAATAAACCACCTCTTACAAAACTTCAAAAATACAATTTTGAAACAAGAAAAATTTGATTAATAAATTTATTGAAGCCTTTAAAAATAAATTCACCAGAGTTATGAATGCAGGAAAGTACAAAGTGATTCCACTAAAAGAATGCAATATATACTTCCAATTCTCAGTAATATAAATTAAATGAAATCTTACAATCTTTTTGACTATCAAATGCACCCAGGAGCCCCTAAGTAAGAATAGGTGGTCATGTCACTTGTTCTTCATTCATACAGAATTCAAGATGTTTCACATTCATTGAATAGGAATGCTAAAAGAAATAGTGGTTAGAATAAGTTCTTCCAAACTTTTGTTACTCATTGACTCACTGTTAACAGAATAATGTTAGTTTTCAAAATGCAAAAATGTGTAACACTTATGTTTTGATAGCCTAATTTTCTAGGAATCGAAATTAAATTACACAAAATTTTGGCAACTTAATTTAGATTAACTGTTTGGTTCGGATGTTCTAATGGGTGTTAAAATAATATGGTATCTATGAAAGAACAAAAAAGATTTCATGTATCGGTTGTTATAATAGAAGGGTCACAGTAATGGTGGTTGTACTAAAAAGCATAGACTGTATTTTGTTAATCTTTATGTTTCTATCTGTACATTTTGTATATTCCTATTTTAGGGTAGTATAGAGTATAAAAAGCGAAGAGATCTTCTTTTTCGGGGGAGAGATTTTGTTGAAAAACTACTTAGTCTATTGAAAACAGTTGCCCGAGAAAGTGGCGGACGTCGAAAAAAAGTAATAAACAGTTCAAATATTCTTTTGATTTTAATTATCCATGTGGTTTGCTAAACTTTTTTGTTCTTTAAATTATAAGATTTTGCAATTTTCTTTAACAGGACACTATTAATACACTAATATATTTTTTAAATTGCTATTTGTTTAGTATACTTTTGATAGCTCCATAAAATGTAATAAATAAAATAGTGCTCAGTTTTCTAACATAACAATATGCTTTATTTATTATCCTATTATAACCAAACCTAGTTAACATAAACCTTTGAAATTCCTAGTGTTCTGTTTTAAAAGATATTTTCTGGATTTCTGTCTATTGTAAAAAATTAGAAAAGATCTTATGAATATCCTCATCAAAATAGAATTTTAATTATCCTGATTGCTTGCTTATAATTTTAATTAAGAAAGACTACTTAACAATAATATAAGCCTCAGATAGAGAGTAAAATTTAAAAAAAATTTCTCTGAATCAAAAAAAAATGGTTTCATATATATAAATATGGTTAGCATTAGGTTTTTTGACATATGTGTTTTAACATTGCCACTATTAATTATTATAAAAAATCTCAATGTATAAAATGTTTTGTGATTTATATATTGTGGTCTAGTTTACGTAAAACTGTATTTTCTCAAAATTTACTAGATCTTTTTATTTCATCTTGGCACTTATAATTATGACTTTTAATGTTATATAAATACTTAAATGTGTTTAATTTGCTGACATCCACAAATCTTTTGAAAAAATTCTTGACAAATTTGTTTATATGAATACTGTGTAGTGTGTCTACTACTACAAAATTGCAATTCCAATTCACTAATATATAAGACATGTTAACGCGATTCTACGATGAAGTAACTTATCATAGATGACGATTGACATGGTCGATAACTACTCATTCTCCACTTGCATAGTCATTGTTTAGATTATAAAACAAGGTTAAATGTTTGCAAATCTTTTATAAATTGAATTTAAGGAATAATTCTTGTGATGCGTTGCTGTACAAATTTTCTTCATGCCATCCAGTTAGTATATTGTGAAGTTTAGTATATTGTATCTCAGTTCAGTATATTGTTAAATATACTAAAATTTAAACATATTGAATTAAAAAATAAATTCATGTTATCTCTAATTAATTTAAAGGCATCATACGCTGTGTTTCTTCTATTCCATGATAATGTCATGTTTTAAGTGCATATTTTTCTAATTGTAGATATTCTGTTAAATTAATTTGATATTTAGTTATGTTCATTTATGATTTTTTAAAACATTTTTTTTTCTTCTCAAAAAATTTCTTTCATTTTTTTCCCAGTTTTGTTTAAATTCTAATCTGATATTATTTTTTTCAGACTGAAAGATTGCAAGCTTTACTTTTAGATAAGGATATTTACAATATAGACTTTTTAAATTTTGAGCCTCTCCCCTTGCCTCTTGATCCTTCAGTCAAGGTGAAAGGCATTGTTCCAGAAAAAACGACACTTTTTAAAAGTGCCCTCATGCCTACACGTCTCACATTCCTAACTAATGATGATAAGGAGTATGTCACCATTTTTAAATTGGGGGATGACCTGCGACAGGACCAGTTAATTTTACAAACCATATCACTTATGGACAGAGTATGTATCTGAACCAAAAATTATATATTATTTTTCAATTTCTTTTTAGTGGGATGAATAATTTTAATATTTTTCTGTATTTAAAATTTATAAATGCTGTCAAACATCATCATTTTGAATCTAGGTATCACGAATTACTATATTACCCCCAGAGTTTTAATCTTGTTCATTGGAGTAGAAACTTTTACCTTCATATTCCTCTTTTATTGATTATTATAAATCTCTATTGTGTTTAAAAAAATCCTGTTTTGAAGATCTATTGTTTAACTCTTATATCTTCTGTCTTTTTTTATTTTACACTATCCTCTCTTTATCCTTTTTTGCATTTATATATGTTTTGTATTGTTTATCTCTATTGGCTTTAACAATTTTGAAGCAGCATGCATAATCATTGCCAAACATGTCAAAAGGAAAAAGTTTTTTTCCCCTTTTAGAATTTGTATTTTTCAAACAACACGCTCTATAAATAAATAAACCTTTGTGCCTTATATTTGGACTATGTGCATAAAACAAATTATCTGAATAAAAAAGACTTAGAATTGTTTCTCTTTTACATACAGGGTGATTCATAAAAGATGGGCAAAATTTTAGGAAGTGATAGCACACACCCAAGCAAACAATTTTTGTCAAAGAATGCATGGTCAAAAACAAAACCCAAAACTGTTTGAGTCAAACGTTATGCTCTTATATGATGCAAAAACACACAAAGAACAATGAAGTTGAGTTATAAAAGCAAATTTAATGGCATGTGATTACAATAAGCATTCAAAACAGTGGCTGGCAGCAGCTAAGCACGCTGTACAATGGCGAAGAAAAGATTGGAGAACATTCTGAAACACACCAGGCATATCGCGAATTTCCCCTGCTGTGGCCAAAAGCTTGGAGACAAGTTCTTCTGCAGATTTAATGGGAGTCTTATACATAAGAGCCTTCATCTGCCCCCACAGAAAGAAACCGAGACTTGAAATATCTGGCGAGCGTGGTGACCAAGCTAAAGGCTCTTCTTCCCATAACATGCAAATAATAGCTCGCAAAAGGAATGGAGCTTTCTCGTTTGCATGAAACAACTTTCAAAATGCACCAGCTCCTTTGCGTTTTGTTTTTGACCATGCATTCTTTGATAAAAAAGTTTTGCTTAAGTGTGTGCTATCACGTCCTAAAATTTTGCCCATTTTTTATGAATCACCCTGTATATATACAGTAGGGAACCGATTATCCGGAACGATCGGGACCATCGCTATTCCGGATAACTGATTTTTCCGGTTTTCTGAATCACTACAAAAAGCCGTTTTTTTTTTTTATTGTTAAACCCAACTAAAAAAATATATATTCGGAAATAATCTTAAAAAGAAGAAAAAACGATGAAATAATACAGTAATGATTATTTCTAAAATGATGGTATGGTAAACATCTTTCAAAACAGAAAAAAAAAATGTAAAATCTTATGAGGAAAAAATTTTTTTTTAAAAAATGGTGGGAAAATTCATCGAATTTCATTCCAGTTTTTTGGTTTTCCGGTTTTCTGATTTCCGGATAACGGGTTCTGTACTGTATATATATATACAGTTGAACCCCAATTTTACGTTTTCCATCGGACTCTCTTAAAAAATTAAAAAAGGGGATAATGTAAATTCGGGGTAAAAAATATATATAAATATATATTTATCGAAAATTGACTCTTATGAAAATAACTCTTGTAATCGTTACCTGTTTTTTTTTTTTTTTTTTTTTTTTAAAGCTACAATTTTAATGATATCTCTCTCAATACTATTGTTACAAATTCGCTTTATGGTTTACATTCAACAATATTTCAGAGTTTTGTTCATCCACAGTTCAAAAAAAATGTATTTGAACTTAAGTGGATGAATAAAAAGTTTTTTATTAACAATTGAAAATTTGAACAATATATAGGGAGAGTGTGTGCTAATAGTAGGAATTTAAAAAAGGGACTTTTGTTTACTTGAACTTCTTCCTTGCTTTCTTTGAGTGTGAGCGGATATCAGGATTTGATTGTATTTAACAATGGGTTACAAACTGTAAATTGTTCTATAACTGTAAATTATAATTGATGAATGATAGTTTTCCACAAGTTTTAAGATTAATACACATGATGTAAATACTTTAAAAGTTTGCATTAATCTTAATTAGTCTTAGCTCCAGGTGTCTATTGATCAGGAAAACCCCAATTTTTTTAACAAAGTCACGAAATTGTTTCTTTTTAAGCGCTTCCAAAAGTAATTTGCATGTCGGTATTATATGGTATTTATGATATTTAAATTTGAAAAGCTCAGTGAAAATGGCCAAAAGAAAGATAAATAATAACCGAAAAATGATGGGGATTTATGATGGAATCGTTGCAAACTGAGTAGTTAAAGGTGATATCTTGAATCCGAAATTTATGTGTCCTATAACATCATATCAAATTGATATCATACATCATATCGTCATAATAACAACATCATATCGTAAGGTTTTGTGGAATGTACGATGGAATTGTTGCGAATCGAGCGTGTTAAAAAAATCATTCCAATGCATAATTTGCATGTTATAATAACCTCGGACTTTAAATAATTTTAAACTATGTGGAAATAGCAGAAAAAATTATGTGTATTTTTGTTGGAATAATTGCAAACAGAGTGCGTTAAAAAATATTACATTTAATTTCAAGTCTTGTAATAACATTGTATTTAAAACATCATAGTAATATAACATAACATAGTAATGGCGTTGTATTTGAAACATCGGAATTTGGAAAATCAATAGATAGCTGTCGAAAAATGATTGAAAATATAGGATGGAATCGTTATGGATCAAGCACATAAAAAATTGATTACTCGCATTCGAAATTGTTGAGTCATAACATCATATTAAAAACATCAAAATGTTAGATAGTTTGTATAACTAGCTTCCAGGAAAATTGATAGCAGCGAAAAAGAAAAAAAAAGTAACGGGATTTAAGATGAAATTGTTGCAAATCAAACGCATAAAAAAGTGATTGCTCAAATTCTCTTATCATAATAACATTGTATTAAAAATATCTGAAGAAAAGGGAATTCGAAACACTATTTTTATATTTTTACGCAATTTGACTTAGTTTTAAAAGGGACATTATTATTTTTTTTCTACTTTGAATTTTTCTATAAATCTTGATGGGCTATAACTTCACTCTGGCATGTGTGAAGCAAGTTGGTGCTTCATGCCTTGATCTTATAAAGAATTAAATATCCCAACTTTGTCAATAAAAATAATAAAACTGTATTTTACAAATTCGCTTTTGTTCTATGTGTCTTTCTTTTTCAAATATTACTGTTCATTTCATCTAAACTAATCATGATATTGTGTATCCAAACGTACCAAATCTGTACAAATAAAAACTTTGTTCTAGGAATTTACTTTATGCCATCCCACTAGTAATTTTTAATTATTTCTATTTACTAAATTAATTTTTCTCACTGTAGTCTGTTTAAGGTGTGAAGTATCAAAACATATCCAGTTATAAAAAGGGGAAAAGCTAAAAAGAAATTATAAAAAAAAGAATGTGTTCTTTAAAATTTCTTTTGTATCCTTAAACATCCAAAACTTTTCTTACCAAACTTTTTTGTTAAGTTATCTGTTGTTTTTCTTCAGATGCGGAAAAATTATTTACTCTGTGATTTTTTTCCAAACAAAAATATTTTTCAACTTTTATTACAAAATTTTTAAAAACAGTTTTCTCAAACCTCAATGATTAATTTGCTGTAATATCATGTTTTTATGCTTAGATTGATATTAAACTTTTTTCTTTCAGCTGTTAATGAAAGAAAATTTAGACCTTAAGTTGACCCCATATAGTGTCCTTGCATGTAGTAGTAAACATGGTAAGTTTATTTTATTATAATATAAAATTTTAATAAAAATCCTTTATTTTTTAAAATTTATGTTGATTTTTTTTAGTTAATATATCAATTAGTGACAGTTACTTTTTATTGTACATCCTGCATAATGTCTAATGTAAAAAGGTTAAAAAATAATACATATATGGGTGATTTTATTTTATCACTAGGTGAATTTCTGTCTTTCACTCAGGCACTTTTAAATAAATTTTTGTCTCTTTAAGTAAATTTTTCTTGGAAAAATCATTTATTTTTACTTTGTTTCCATGATTTGAAGTACCGGATTTTTCCTTTTTTTTTAAGCTATAATTTTTTATTTGCTATATGTAAAATAACATATTCTGATTATACTTCAGATTTATGTTTATTTAAATACATATACTTTTTAAACTTAAAATATGTTGGTGTACATAAATTCTGCAGAAATATTTGTTCCCCCATGAATAATAGAGAAAAAAAAATTTTAATGTTTCCCGATTTAAATTTTTTCTTTACTTGGTGATTAATTGACAAATTATGTCTTTACAAATTAGTAAAGAGATTGAGCTTGAATCAAAAGTTCTACAATTTTAGCTAGAAAAATTAAGTATTTATTTAAAAAATATTTTTAGTAAATAATATTTACCTTTTTTAACACATTTTATCAGAGCTGTGATATGAAGGTGAAAACAAACTGACTTAAATTTTTTAAAAAAATCTGTTTTTTTTTTTTTTTTTTTTTTTTTTTTCTGACAGAAAATCATTATTTTTTGCCTATCCCAACTTTTTATTGTGTTGATAGTAATCTCTTCATTAATTTTCCAAAATTCTATTGAAACACATATGTTTTTAGACTTATTTTCGTATTATTAGTTAATTTTTTTCTGGGTTAGTTAATGATATCTTGTGTTACATTAAAGGCTCCCAATATCTTTTATTAATATATATATGTATATTGATATTGTATACTAAGTTATGTATATAAAGTCTGAAGTTATTCAAATTATAAGCTTTAAGTTATAATCATTTATTTTAACCATTTCAAAACGTACAATTAGGCAGACTACCTTCAGCAGAAGAATCCTAGTGACTGCAGAATAACCAAACATCCAATCAAGAAAAACACAAAGTCACATTTGAACACACAGCTGCATACATTAAATCTTTCTGTAATATAACCAATGGTTATCTATTTCACCACCATCTTGGCTATAACTTTCTATTTTCCAGCATAAAACCATGCTTATATTAGGGCCAATATTTCTTCATATGATCAATTTCTTGTGACACACCACAGCAAATATAGCAACATTAATAAAAAGTGTTAAACTGTTTTGACTAAATTATCTTTTTAAATAATATAATGTATGTAGAATTTACAGTTTATAGTGCTTAAACCTTTTTGATTTCAACAGGATTTGTACAGTACATTGAGTCTGTATCTGTTAATTCAATATTGGATGAGCATAAAGATTTACAGAGTTATCTCAGAACCTATGCTCCTTCAGAAAATGGACCTTACGGAATTTTGCATGAGGTCATGGATAATTATGTTAAATCATGCGGTAAGATATTCATATTTTATTTTATTTTTATTATTTTGTTTTTTGTTATTTTAATTCTAATAGTGTGTAAAAGCTAAGATGTAGGTACAATAAAAAATCAAAACCCCATAATTTAAAATATATATATATGTATGTATATACAGACCTTTTCAGTAATAAGTCAATGAGCTGCACAATACTCCTTAATTATTTTAAACTAATTATGGCGTTACCCCTTGAATTTGTTATTAGTTAGTGCAAAGGACATTTTAAGTTAGAAAATCAGACGCAGAAATTTACTTTCTCTAATCACCATTGCTTTTTTTTTTTTTTTTTTTTTTTTTTTTTTTTTTTTTTTTTGCAACAGATTCAGTTTCTAGACATTCAAAATAAAAGGACAGTTGCAAAAAGGTAAATATGGTCTTAATAGTTTACTCAGGAGAGCAATAAAAAGTTTTTATGTTTTAATCTTAATTTCACTTTTTAGGTAATTCACTATATCTCTGAAACTATTTCAACAAATCAAAATATTTTTGCACACAGTTTCTAAAACTTTTTTAATCAAAGATAAATTTATGAAATTTTTCTTAGGTAAACAAGTCATGTGCAAACAAAAAAAAAAATGTTTGGTTGACCTAAACAGCTCCATAGATATGGTAAAATAAACAAAGAGTAAAATTATCATTAAGCAGACCAAACTTTTGACTGCTTTCCTGGCTAAACTATTGGGCCCATATTTACGGCTACTCACCATTTTTTTATGGTCAGGAATTTCAATTATTAAGAATTGACATGTTTACACAGATAAATATGCTTTTCTGTTTGATAACATAACTTTAGATATTATCTGCACTAATTAATTAGCATATTTGAAATCTACCCCTCAAAATATTATGATTGCATGTTAAAATAAAGAAATCCAATCAGGTGAAATTATTCAATTGTGTGCAACTTGTTTTGCGATTACTGTTTTTCTTTTTATGCACTCTCTTAAATTCTGTGGCACCTCTTTTAGTAAATTGTTAAAAAAATCAATGTCATGTTTTTTTTTAAGGAAAAAAAACATTAATGCATTGAATCAACTTTCTTAACTGAAATTTATAATAACTATAAGTTAGTATGTTTAGTTTATGATTTAGTTTAATACTTACCTCAATCTGGAAATAATATTGTATTTTAAAAATCATGCTCTTTATACACTAGTTTTAATATTTATTCTTTTTGACTGAATATTTTTTTTTATATATATGCATAATAGCTGGATATTGTGTTTTAACATATTTACTGGGCGTTGGTGATAGGCATCTGGACAATCTTCTTTTGACAAAAAATGGTAATTATAAATCTATATTTTGTTTTATACCTTAAAAAGTTTTTATGAAATTCAGTGTAACTACCACTAAATATATTAAATACCAATTCACTAGTATTTAAGACATGATGACTTGATTCTCTCATGAGGTACCTTTTGAGATGCCTTTGATAGGTGAAAGTTGACCTAGTCGATTTATTATTCCCCACAATGGTCAACATTAAACAGTTGATTTACTTAGTGAATTGCTATAAAAACAAACAAAAAAAAATTATGAGCGAAATGCTATAAAAATTAAGAAAAAAATAAAATGAGCAAATATGATATTAATAAATAAACTGCATGAATCAACTAGTGTTATTCGTTCATCGAATTCTATCATAGATAAAATTCTGCAAGGGGAGTAGTGTGTTGTAACTACCACTATAAATATTAAATACCAATTCACTAGTATATAAGACATGATAACTTGATTCTATCTCGAGGTAACTTTTGATGGATGAAAGTTGACATAATCAGTGAAATAAATTATCCCTCACAGGAAAAGTTTTCAAATTTAGAGAGCTTAGTGAATGTCAAAGATGCCCGGTAGCTGAGCAGTAGCGCTTCGCGCTGTCGTGCCACAGGTTCCTGGTTCGAACCGAGCAAGGTTGACTCAGCCTTTTATCCCTTCAGTGGGACGATAAACGAGTACCAAGCATGCTTGGGAACTAAACACTGGAGGTTCCGCTTTCGGCTGACCACCTGACCGGAACATCTGCTTCTGCACCCCAGAGCCCAAGGTCAAGAAAACTGAGATGGTCGAAGTAGGCCTTGGCCCTCTAGGGCTGTCGTGCCTCTGAGTTTAGTTTAGTTTAGTGAATGTCAAAATTCATTATTTTGTTTTGTATTTGAATTAGAGATGGAAACTCCTATTCCTCATATTAAAGTTTTATTCAAAAAAACTAGGTCAAATAACACAACAACTCCATGTTTCTTCATTTTGAGATACAGAGCATAATTTTTGTTGCTTTCGAGCAGAAATAAGCTGGAGGTGTACGAAACTTTTAAAAATAAGATCGAATAACAAACTTATTCTAATTTTCTCCCTAAGTACAAATACTATTCAAATAAGAATTTTATTTAAAGAATTTTACATAGTTTTGTCTCAAAAAGAATATTTTTTGGTATTGTTTTCTCAAATGAATGTAGTGTTAATTTCTCAGGTGGCATAAAAAGATTTTATTATTCACTCAAGACAAATTGACGAGTGCAAAGTGAACCTAAAGTTAAGTCATTGAGTTTATTCAAGCAGTTTAGGGAAGGGGGACAAAGAAAGTTGCAGCAAGGGAGAAACAAAGAATCAGGGAGTAGTTTATGTAGACAACTCATTTGACATATTCTAGAAATGAAGTGAATAAAAAAACCAACTTAAAGAAGCTTCTGTCATAGTGAAAGAATCTGAATGAAATGTCAGTTTGAAATTTTTGCCAAAAGAAATAAGCTCAGATGTCACGCTTTTTCAGTTTCCACACCTATAAAAAGTAAACTTTCAATCCACCCGCCAACTTGTTGAAGTTAAATAATACTCTTTAGTATCATATAAATATTATTATTATTTTACTTAATAATTTTTTTTGCATTTCATTAGAAATAAGCTTAATAAGTAACTGAGGGGGTTTAGTTTCATAATTTTCTCAAACAAGTTGTGTTTTGGTATTGAAGTCACTCGTGAATATCCAACTTGTTGAAGTTAAATAATACTCTTTAGTATCATATAAATATTATTATTATTTTACTTAATAATTTTTTTTTGCATTTCATTAGAAATAAGCTTAATAAGTAACTGAGGGGGTTTAGTTTCATAATTTTCTCAAACAAGTTGTGTTTTGGTATTGAAGTCACTCGTGAATATCGTAATATTTTCTTACTGAAAACCAACCTGTTCCATTTTCAAAAATGTATTGTATTTCAATTATGTTTAATTATATGTATTACTTATTTACGTTATTATAAGAATCTTAATTATAAGAATTTACTCATTTAACATACTAGCTATTATCCCTGAAATCAGTTTAGGTTAGGGCAGGGATGGGCAAACTACGGCCCGCTTAGCCCGCCGGAAGGTTTTATCCGGCCCGCGGATGGAATTTTAACTTGCTGATCCGTGGCGAATATGAACAATATACATCCATTTTCTTGTCTGCTTTGTTTAAAGTTATTTTTCTTTTTTAACTAAGTACTGCTGACCTTTTAACTTTCTCTATTTTGTTCTACAAAACATAAATTGATGGAAATAGCTAGCACAGACAGCTTTAATTGGTAAAATGTTGAAAGCAGAAGTTCTTTATAGAATAGCCGTAGATTGGTGTCTTCTGAAGCAGTTGTTTCTGAATATGACAAAAATTGAGTTTTACAAATCATTACCAAAAGCTAGTTTCCCAAATATTTCATGCCTAGAAAATCAGTGCTATGTTTGCTTCATTTTATTTGCACGGACAAGTGTTTTCATCTATGAACCTTACAAAAAATCATTTCAGAAGTAGAATAACAAACATTTACCCTTGTTCCTTAAAATAAGTACATCTCACTTGGAACCTCAATATAAGAAACTTTTAAAAATTAAATCGCCAATTTCATTCATCTCATTAAATATTTATATTAAAAATTTTATATAGAATTTTTTTATTTTAGATGTTTTTACTTAGCCCACCAAACATTTTTTTTCCGATTTTTTGCCCTCAACCAAAAAAGTTTGCCCATCCCTGGGTTTCCCATTCTAGTTTTCCTAGAAACCAAATTTGTCAGTCTCTCAGGGAATAGATAAATAAGAAAAAAGGTAATTTTACAAATTTTCTAAAAGAACTTTGTTAGGAAAGTGTTAACTTCAATATTTATTGTTCTGCTTGATATATAATTGTTGTTTTCGGACAGGTAAACTGTTCCATATTGATTTTGGTTACATATTGGGAAGAGATCCAAAACCTTTGCCTCCACCTATGAAACTTAGCAAAGAAATGGTTGAAGCCATGGGAGGTATACACTCTGATCATTATCAGGAATTTCGTAAACAGTGCTATACATCCTTCCTCCATTTGCGTAGGTAAAAACTGATTTGTTTTTTCTTCTATCCAGCATTAATTTTATAATTTAAAATCATTTTCATTTATTCATATTTTAGAAACTTACAATACACAATTAATTCCTTTGTTTTCTTAAAATATTTTGGTCATGGGGCTAATATGCTCATTCTCTTAAATATAATTTGCTTTTGAATTTTTCAAGGAAATTAATTAATCCCTGCATAAGGTCTCGTTATGTTTGAATAATGTCTCAATTTTATCATATATATTTAAAGAATTGTTTCATTGATCAACAAAAAAAAAGCGAAACTTTTTTCACATTGTTGAACATAAAGGTTAATATTTTTTATAAAATTAGTCATATTAAAGTTGTCTTTAAATTTTTTCATATTAGTTTATAACTTGATAATAACAAAAACTTTTTTTGTTACATTGCTTCTTAATTTCTAAAGTCATACTCAATTATAATCATTTTTATTATTCCCCAGATTTTGATGTTTTTCCTAATTTTATTTCATTTGAAGAAGTAATTATTTTGGAAATTTTTGTTTCACATTAATACATACAATGTGTAATAAGTAAAATATTTTTTTTTTCTAATTTTGTTTCTTTAAACAAATGACAGAACAAAATTGATTGGTATTTTACAGTACCCTTATTGCTACTGTAGATTTTTTAATGTTCCAATTGCTCTTTTTTTAAAGGTAAAGAAATTTTTTTTATAAAAAACTAAAAGTTTGCTTATTTGAGCCTTCCGGCTATTTTGAGCTTTTTTTTTTAAGATATGCTGTTGCAATAAAGTTATGTAATGATATAATACAGATTATAGTGTAAAAAAATGTACAGATTATAGTATAAATGGTTTTAATATTAAATTACTGGTTATTTTGCTTACATTGAAAATCTAATTCATTTATCACTTCAGCTCTTAGCTTCTTAAGATGTTAATAGTAAAAAAAACTTAGCTCACCTTATTTTGAAAATAATTTATGAGATAGTTTATATTATATCATATCACTTGTTCAATGGTTAATTACTTGCACATATTTGTATATACAGTATACGCAATTATCCAATAATTCCTATTATTAACTAAAATAAAGAAATAATGTATATATATTCCTATTAGTTATAAATGGCAAACAATTACCTGCCAATACTGCAACTTTTTTAATAGTGTTTATTAAGTTTTTCCCATTGTTTTTATGGATAAAAACTCAACCCTATGTGTGATACCAGTCTAAAACCCACTCCAATTTAGTAAACGCTTCCATTTACAAATCAGAATGGTCCTAGAAATTTGTGATCGGAAAAAGCTGAATAAGGGATGTAGTTTACAGAAAATTGTTGAGGAATTTTTTTTATTGATCTACAAATTTTGACCAGTGTCGAGCAATTTAAAAAAAAGTATTTTAGATTTCAGAGGCTCCTGGTTCTTGATAATTTTAAATAACTAATAATGCGAAACAAAGATATTTTAATTTAAGACCCCCTGTAGCTCTTAGGGCCCTAAGTTACAGTCTATCTAGCTTAAACGTGAATCTAGCCTTGATTGTATTTCTGTTAGAGATGATTATATTCTGTACTGAAGGTACTTTTTCTATTCCAAACTAACATCTGATTTATTCACTTCATACATATGCTATTTTTTGTAACACCATAATTGTCTGATTAATACCTTTTATGTGTTTTTATACATTATTATATGCACTATAACGTGTGTCAGTTACACTAAATTCTGTGTGTCACTTTTGGAGTTATGGTCATTTTTGTGATTTTTCCTTAATATATGATCACCAGTGAATATCTTAATAATTAAGATTCATTTGTCTTAGAGAGATGATGGAAATTCAGGTGATTTAAGTATAATAAACATAAGAAAAGTTATTCATGGGATAAAAGAGACTTAGGGAGAAAAAATGTTTTGCTTAACATTAACTCTAGGTAGTCAGTAACTTTTTTCTTTTTCCAAAAATTAGGTATGAACCCTGATGTAGTTATATATAAAATAGATACCTTAACTTTGTATTGATATCTTATTCTGATTTTCACTCTCTAAATTTCAGACATGCCAACTTGATTTTAAATTTATTTTCTCTAATGGTGGATGCCAGTGTCCCAGATATTGCCTTGGAGCCTGACAAAACTGTGAAAAAAGTAATGACCATTACTCTAGTTTTTTTATACTTATTTTTGTGTGTTATTAGCTATTTATGAAAAAATTTCACCCTCACACTAGGAATTGCATATCATAAATTTTAGGTTTTTTATTATATTTATAGTATTCTCTCAAAATGCAGGCAAATGCTTAATATTTCCTAATGTGTTTATACCTTCTCTCTAAACACAGAGCAGTTTCCTATATTTTTTAATGTTTTTATTGTATTCTCCCTAAATACAGAACAGTGTAATATGTTTATATGCCCCGCAGCACAGTGTAATCTGCCCCACAGTGGACTGATCGTTAAGAAACGGTTCCCAGCAGATCACCCAAGTCAAGCATCACTGGCTGCGGTCAGCATGCGGATGGGTGACCACTTGGATTAGTCTGCGTATGGACCGAGGGTGTGCGGTATGTGCTCTCGTTAAAGTGGTCTACCGTAAAGTGCTCGACTGCGCTTGCAGGTTGTTGGGCTTCCGAAGCGGGGGTGCCTCAGAGGATCAAAATTGTGATGGCATGTCTTCGGATCATCCTCAGGGATGTTTCCCAGGCCGTGTGCAGCTCCAGGGCGATGTAAATAAACTACAATAACAATGTTTAAGGCCGGGATAGCCTGGTCGGTAGGGCGCTGGGCCCATATCCAAGATCGTGTGTTCGATCCTCGCCGGCCGAAGACTCCCCGTGTAGTAAATGGTGACTGATGCACGTTAAATCTGTCGAGTCTCAAGGTCCTCCATGTTCCCACAACAAATCAATACCTCTGGGGGTACTGATCCAGGAGTTTCCTTGTCTTCTGGATTGTTCAAAATTACAAGGCTACGGAGTTGAACGTAAGTAGTCGTAAACCCATGAAATTGGGTCGGCTGTTCAACGACGGTTATTAAATAAAATAACAATGTTTATAGTAGTCTCTCTAAATACAAAACTTGGGACTGAAGATTCTGAAAAGTAAAAAAGTATTTGTATTGCATTTTAATGCGTAAATTAAATTTAAACATATAAAAATCAAATTAAATTATTTAAAAAGGAATAAATACTTTTTATTTATATTTCGGTATTCAGGGGTCTGTCCAGGCCGAATTTACTACCGTTTAGCGGTACCTTCACAAATTCAATTTTAGGAAAAACGGTAGTCTCACAAAATACTTTTTCTTAGAATTTTATTTTTTTATCCCTTAAGAAACAATAAATCCATATTTTTGTGTTGATTTTTTAATATATTTTTTAATTTTTTACAAATTATGTTTAAATTTTCACAAAATAGGTACCTCTCAGAAAAGCCTAGACAGACCCCTGGTATTAAAATACTGTAGACCCTCGTTAATTCGAATTTATTAGGACCTTAAATGTTTGATTTATCAAAAAAATTTAAATTATCTGAATTTCTGATTGCTGACTTTTGTTGACATAGTCTAGACACAAAACTGTGTCTTTTAGTCATGATATATCATGATGAAGATTTATTGCTCATTTTTCTTAATATGACTGCGATGGGGCATTTCACATTGCCTAGCTTTTAAATTTCCTTTATTTCTTAAATTTAATCATTTCAAAATCCTTTAAATAAATATATCAGTTAATTTATTTTCATCTCATTTTATAAAGAGCAACTGCAAATATTTCTATTCGCAATAAATGTAATGTATAACTTTATTTTTTTCAATGCAAGTGTGTAACTAATTATTAAACGTCACAACAAGAGAGTATCAAAATCTATTTTAAACCATTCTTTCTTCAACCTCATTAAACATTAGCATATGCATTATTAGATTTACTTAAATTTCCAACAAGTTTTTTGGCCTTAAATCTTCATTTTAATAATGTGGCGTCGGCTTTATTTTTGGCTGTATTATTTATTGATAACTCGCAAATTTTTTAATCTCTTCCTGTTCTCCCAAGCATCGGTTAGCAAGTACACATTCACTGCTTGATGTGAGGATTGGAGGAAGGGGTTGTAGGGCTTTCAATGCTCCCTCAGTCCAACCGTTAAATATTTTTTTTTAAAAATCATACTATTATTGTATTTGTTCCTTTCATCAAATTACATACTAAAAATTTTGTTCCTTTCATCAATTTTCATACTAAAAATTTTGTGCAGCTCAAAAAATTTTATATAAGCTGCTGAAAAATATCTTAGATTATTGTAAAATTCTTTTCATTGCAACTTGCGTTTGATTGTTTCTGCTTCTGAGGCTATATCATTTCTGAAATGGAAGCGAATCAATTTAATCAGTGATCACTTTCGAAGGCTGTATTATAAGTTTTATTTAGTTGACATATATTTTTCAAATCATACTTTTTGTCAGTCATGTTTAAAAAATTATGAATCTCACGTTTAAATTATAGCATTTTCGATATTAAATTGCACTTAAATCTATGTTATGTATGTTCTTATTTGAGCATCACTCATTTTATAATTATTGATTTAAACTACTTTTGTTCTCAAAAAGATTATGTAAATTTGTTCTAACCGATTAGACATGGTTCTCACATTAATTAAAAACCATATTTTATAATTTTTATGTTATTGTACAAGCAATTATTTTTTATACTTGTATGATGAATATTTTTCCCAAGATTCTTTTCATCTTATCATTTTATGTTATCTTTTCATCTTTTTATTCTTATTATTTTAGCAGTAACATCTGCTTGTATTACCCAAAATATCGAATTATGAGGTTCTGCTATATTAAGTCAGTCAATATAGAAGGATTTTTAAAAGAAAAAAACGTTTTATTTATTCACATTAATATTTATATTCATATTTATACTTATTCATATTTTTTGATCAAAAAATTAAATCATAAAAATGAACCAAACATCTTTTTTTTTATTCTTTCCTTTTTTTATGATATCCATATGTTCTAAAATCTTAGTAAAACTTCTTTTTTTGTTACATTTTTAATTATTTTTGTAAAAATGCCTTAATTTGTGACTAATGCCTTAATAATGACTGTGAAGTACTAAACTCTGAATTTTCTGATGAGAAAATATTTTTAAGAATATTTATTTCAGTTCAATTTGTAAATTTAATGAACTATGGAAAATTATCATTATAAAAACTATGTCAAGAATGAACGTACCTATGTCCTGCCAAACCTCTATATTTCAGGCTTGAGTAAAAAGAAAGGTTTGATCTATCAAAAACATTATTACCATTATTAGAATTTTTTTTTTAAAATTTGTATATTACATACCAAATTTAAAAATGACCCATTTTTTATGATAGAAATGTTTCATTAAATAGAAACGTAATTTTGAAAGTATATAGGTATTCGTTTATTAAAAGGTATGTTGTTTGGTCTGTGACATTTTTTTTAAATTGAAAATAGCTTTAAAACATGCTCTAACAAGATTCAGAATACATTTTGAAACTATCAAAAGCTGATGGCACAAGCCTGGCCGAGTTCTTAAAAATGGGTTCCTATTTTTGAATATTTGAAACATGTTAGCTGTTATTTCCAAATTGTATATTTTTGAAGGGAATGAAGTTTTTAATCAAGTAACAAGGAAATTGTTGAGTTACCAGCCAATCTTTTTTTGAAACGAGTACATGTTCTGAAAATGCAGTATTGGTGTTTAAATGGTTAATTAGAATTATCCGAATTCCTTCGTAAATATTTAATACTTTCTCAAAGCAGCTTATTCCTCATTAGAAACATAGGTGGATTGCTACAAAATTTCCTTAAATTTTTTTTTTTTTTTTTAAGATTATTAACTTTTTTAGATGATAACTCTTTTAACTTAAACATCTTTTTTAGGTGCAAGATAAGTTTCGTTTAGATCTACCTGATGAAGAGGCTGTGCACTATATACAAAATATCATTGATGACAGTGTCACCGCTGTAATGCCAGTCGTTGTGGAACAAATACACAGGATAGCCCAAGTAAGTATAAAACATTGAGTTTTAGGGTTAAAAAGTTTTTTTTACAGTCTTTTGATGTTTAAGTACTGGGAAATTTGAAACTATGGAATGCACATTTTTGTACCTTTATTTGTGCTCCATTCATATTGTTTTTCTTTATTTATATGTGATACAAAATATTATTCATCCATTTCGATAATTAAAACTAATCTATATCAGTTCTAAACATTTCAACATTTAGCATTTTTCTTTTTTAAAAAAATTGGAATTATTTCAATACAAATATTTCTGTGTGTACCCTAAAACTGTAAAAGTCTGGAATCTTCAAATTTGTCTTCTTATTCTTTTTTTTTTTATTTATTTTTTTATTTTTAATTAATACGAAATGTAAAAACTGATTTTAGAATTTCAACCTTTTAAAAAATATATCTTTAAGATGAGATTAGATATGGTGATTAAAACATTTTGGAATGCATGTAATGTTTTGTTTTGTTTTTTTGAACTTAATAATGTAAAGTTTATGAAGATTTTGATATCAAGCTTATTGGTTCTTTATTTTTTTCAGTACTGGAGAAGATAAAAGTACTAGATTCAGCTTCAGACTTTTTGTGCCATGTAATTTAAACAATGATGTATAATTCAATATATATCTATATATAAATATATATACATATGTACAAAATAATGTAAAGTTTTATGCAAAATGTATTTTCCTAAATAAATGTTTACATTAATTTTATGCCTTGTACTTTTATAAGTTTTTTTTAAATTAGAAATAGTACATTTAAGTAAAATGAGTGAAAAACTTAAGAGTGTTTAACAACGTGACAAAATTTTTTTTAAACAAAAGTGCAACTGAGAGGGGAAGCAAATAATTTTTATTTATTTTTTCCTTTGCTTGTGAAGTCCTTACATAGTCAATCAAAGCATAGTCATAAAAGCTCTGTACTTCTGTTCAAAGAATTACTAGCTTACTGAAAGTTACAATTCGTTTCACTCGTTTGAAATGTTTTTATACCTCTTACTTAAATAGTTGTTGAACACTAGACTTATTAATGTTGTTAGATAAGAACATGATTTACATTTGACTAAATACTTCCAAAAAATATAAAACTCTCTTTCCTTTCAACCATATGTAGTTGGAAATACTTGAAACTGCTGTATTTTTAACTGTATTCCTTTAAAGATTCTGACAAATAATTCAGTGCATAAATGATTATGACCTATTCATATCTGCTGCTTTTCTGCCATTAGCAAGGCTCTTACACCTTGGGGAAAACCTGCATAAAATCTGGGGGGGATGAAAACTTCCAAGCTTTTCTTTCTTTTCTTAAAGAAACTTTTAAGAAATCTATAACAGATACTATAATAACAAATAGATAGGACAGATACTATATATATTTGGTTGCTTGGGGTAATAAATACTTAAATGTGTGATGATTTTGGTTGATAATAATTGATATTAATTTTTTTATGCGTTTAAGGTTTTATTGGTGTGTTTTGTGCTGCAATGGTATATGTTCCTGATCACAGTTATTGTGTATGCTGCAAATTGTTGTTTTAGAGTTAAATTTTTTTTTCTTCAGAAAATTCTTAGTCCACCAAGAATAAATACGTTTTTTTACTTTTGAAAACTATGTTTTTCAAAAGATTGACTGTATAAATCAGCGATAATAATTTTTGTAAAAGGCTGTTTTAATATCAGTTTTAAAGGCTTTGATATTAGAATGATCTTGTTCTTGCAGACTTAAATTTTAAAATTCATCTGATTTTATGAACCAATGAATCTGGGGCATATCTTTGTATCATCTTTTTACTTCTAATATCTTTATGTTGAAAATCTATAATTTTCATTTAAATTCATATTTTTTTCTAGTTAAATTTTTTAGTTATGATGCGCTCTGGCTTGACTCTACCCCTGGATTTGCATTTAAAATACGTGTACTCTAGATTCAAATCAATAATGCCTAAGGCAGCAGGAGTCAACCAGTTGCGAGTTTGCGCAAGCGAAGGACAGTTTGTAAAAGTGAAGTGGTAAGTTTGTGAAAGCGGTCCATCTGCTTGCCGATTAGCATTTCATTTATTTATATTTCCAAAAAATGCAAGGTTAATAAACGAATTAAGCCTCTACTATTTACACTTAAAATGCTAATTATGCCATAGATTCTAGAAAATGTCGAAGAAGGATTCAGGACAAAGTGGAACTACAATTAAATGAGTGTGTAAGCACTGAAATTGTAAATAAATATTTTTATTGATCTATTTGTTAATTATATTTTTAAATAAATGATTCATCTATTCAATTATAACTTAGCTAATGTAACTTGTTTGGCTGCAAGAAATACTGCAATGTGAGTATGAAACCCTGTTTTCTGAATTGTTCTATTCTTTGACATTGTTAGCTATTGTGTGTATTATTTTGAGCGCGTTGGGTCTCTAGTTTTGCCAGTTGGTTGCAATTAGATTGCTAATCGGTTGATTAATAAATCGCTGGAATATTTACTTCCAAAATCACTCGTCATTCTTGGGGAATTTGGCTGGTGTGGGATGCTTTTTTTCGAGCGATTAACACTTCAACTGGCCATGTTTGGCGTTAAACAAGTTTATTGCCAAACCTGACACCAAATAAATAAAAATTGGTAGTATGATTTTCTAAGTTTTTCATTGCCTAAATCTATCGATCGTCACAGTGATTTAAATATTTGACCCCAAATTAATAAACTAAATAAGAAGTGGTTCCTTTTTTTTTCTTTTTTTTTACATTTAAATTGTGCATATTAAAAATACATTGATAGAGATATGATTTTTAGATTTCTTTTGTATTAGACTAGGAATCGATACCATCTAGCACTGTCTGAAATTAAATAAAATACACAAATAAAAAAAGAAAGAAAGAATAACTGGTAGCACAATTATTTCTGAATTTGTTTATGTCTCGTTGAAACAAAATATTATTGACAACCACGATAGATAAGTAATTTTTAGCCACTAATTCGGATCTAACCGTCGAATTAGAAATTTTTAATAATTTAGCCTAGCTATAAGCTAACGTGGTAAAGATTTATTTAATATGTGCATGAATTTACCATTATTCTTTTCATAGTTGCGTTTTCTTCATTATTGAAATGTGAGGATTCGGCATTAATTAAAGTGTAACACGTACAGAAAAGATTATTTCCAGATTTTTATTAGCTCGTTATTGCTCAGTCTTTTTTTTAGGACTGGCTGAATTTTTACTATAAATGGTAAACAGTGAGATCAACATGATTTAATTATTCACATTCTTCTTGGAAAAACAACATTTGTAATCAGCAAAAAATATTTATAATCAGGGATTAGATTTTTTTCTCTTTGTCCCTAAAATTTCAGCCTTTTTATCAAAAACTCCGATTCTCTAAAAGTTTCGGTTTTTTCAATAAATATTCCGTTTTTTCTGAAAATTCAGTCGTTGAAATAAAATATATTTATTTCCGATTTTCAAAGATAAACAGAAAATTCAAACTACATAGCTGCCAACCCTTCAGCATTTTTACTTATTTTAGCTATTTTCTCTGCTTTTACTCGTCGAAAATAAGTTTTTCCGTATTTTTATCTGCCCTCCAGATAGCTCATATTTTCGTAATTCAGGCATCGTTGCTTCCTGGCTCGAAAGCAAACGAAATAATAAAAAAATAGCGGTGGATTTGCGGTGAAAATAATTATTTGCACATTCAATTAATCCTGTAAATTTTTATTTATTATGGCCAAACAGACAAGCCTTTTCGAAATCCCAATTCCAGAATCTGCTAATGATGCAGAGCAAGGAATTCCAAAATAGTAAGTGCGCCAAAAACATCGATAAAGTGAGCTAAAGGGTGAGTTTGGCGAAGTCCCCTCTTGCTGTAGGGGTTGCATCCATTTAGGAATCAGTTGAAGCTGTGCATGTGTGTAGGAAGGTGACTAGGTTTAGATATGACGCCCTGGTGAGTAATATTAGCTTCTTCCCCCCTTTTGTATTACTTAATGTTATGGTATCAATATGTAATCAAGAACTTTTTAAATCATTAAAATTTAAATTAACTTTAATGTGTGTTATCTAATTTTTACTCTAATTAACATGATGCGTCTAAAAGTAGTATCAATAGGTTGTATCACTAATATCTCGATTCTTATTCACGCTATTTTAATATCAAACATCGATTTTCGTATTTACCTGATTTAGAAGTTGCGATTCTTATTCACTTGATTTAAATATCGTACATTGCGATTCTTATTTACGAGGTTTAAAAATCCAATATCGCGATTTGTTTTTACGTTTCTTTAAAATCGTGATTTTATTATCAAACATCGATTTTCGTATTTACCTGATTTAAAAGCTGCGCGTTGCGATTCTTATTCACTTGATTTAAATATCGTACATTGCGATTCTTATTTACGAGATTTAAAAATCCAATATCGCGATTTGTTTTTACGTTCCTTTAAAATCGCGATTTTATTATCAAACATCGATTTTCGTATTTACCTGATTTAAAAGTTGCGCGTTGCGATTCTTATTCACGTGATTTAAATATCCTACATTGCGATTCTTAGTTACGAGAAGAAGGATTTATTAGGTGAAATTCATCATCCTAACATTTTCTCATTTCTGCGAGCTATTGGTTTTTGATATTGTATATAACTGTTTGATCTGATTTATTTTCGCTTTTATTTATTACTAATGTACCATTTAATCTATATCGAGTATTTTATGTAATTATGCTTTTGTCAGATTTTATTGACTTTTAAATATACTTGTCTCTCAATTAACAGTTTTATTACCTTCGTGTAAAGATGAAATTATAATGTGCATTTTATAACGCGTTCTTTGGCGCTGCATGTCCTCCTTTGGATTTTGTGCCAATAAACCTTACATTCAATTCAATTCACTGCTTTATATTGAAAGGAAATTTGGAGTTTTAAATGTTAGCATATTCAACTAAAATCGATCTTTCATATACATATCATTTATATAAAGCTTGAAATGAAGCCACGCTGACTAGTGTCTTCAGAAAACTAAAAAACTTTTAGCAAAATTTCTATTAGAACATTCGGAAACTCACCTCTATCAAACAACCTCAATTAATTAAACGAGGTATCAATTAATGCATAGTTTTAGCTATAATAGAGAATTGTCTTTCGCAAAACAAGCAAATGCACTGTTACAGTGAAGTAAAAAGTGTCAAATGTTTATTATTATACTTGGCTAAACAATTCAGTCTAATTTATTTTTGTAAATATTTTTTTTTTGATAAAAAAAAAAGTCCTAAATAATCTAATATCATGAAAGAGAATTTCATGAAACACGAATGGAAATTTTTACATATTTTTATTAAAAAAGATTCAAAAATTCGGTTTAGTTTATAGATTTCTTGCCTTATTATTTAAGCTTGTTACAATATCGCAGATACAATTTTCTGAATTTTTTCAGGAATATAGTCATTTGAGTAGATGCATTAAAATAAGTTTCACATAATATACGTCAAGCAGTGGACAGATCGTTAAGACACGGCTCCCAGCAGATCACCGAAGTCAAGCATTACTGGCTGCGGTCAGTGTACGGGTGGGTGACCACTTGGATCAGTCTGCGTAGAGACCGAACAACACCTCCTAGAAGAAGAAAGGCCTCAGCACGGATCAATTTAGTAGTCCGATGTGACGACGAAGTTAACTGCGCAGTAGACGAAAAATAAGAAAGATGTCATTACGTTAGGGGTACTAAGCTGCGCAGTGGTTGAAAATACAAAATATATCATTACGTTTGGACTACTAAGGGATATTTATGGTAACCCGTGCTGAGGCCTGTTCTTTCTAGGAGGTGTTGGACCGAGGGTGTGCGGTATTGGTCCTCGTTAAACTGTTCTACCGTAAAGTGCTCGACTTCGGGTGCAGGTCGTCGGGCTACCCAAGCAGGGGTGCCATCCCCTCTGCGGAGGATCAAAATTGTGATGGCATGTTTTCGGATTATTCTCAGGAATGTTTCCCAGACCGTCGCCAATAGCCCATTGTGCTGCTCTAGTGCGACATAAATGAACAGAGCAACTCAAATCACACAATATACATTGAATTAAAATACCTAATTACACTAATTGTTTGTGTTTAGTTGTAGAAGCAATAAACTGTATGTAAATAAAATTCCGACTAATTCCAGGAGGAAGCTTCTCTTAAATTGAAAGATTCCCCATGCTGTAAGCGTTATTTTTTGCCTGGAGTCCATAAAAAGAATTAATGTCTTGGCCTGGTCACGAGTTCTTTCGTTTAACCTTAGTCGATATGAAATAATTTTTACATCGTTCCTTAAAGTTTCATCTTCTACGCTAACTCTTGCTGCAAAAAAAGCTATTACAAGAAATCCTAAACTTGAACCAATCTCGTACCCAACGATTTGTCCTGAGAAGTTAACATCAACATATTCCTTGTTCCAAAACCCAAGCAAATGGGCAAAAATTTGAAGAAATTCAATAAAATGCGCGGCACTGGCAAAGAAAGCTGCCATTGAAAATGCAGCTTCAAAGGAAGTGGCTAAATCGTGGATACATTCATATTGAGTGATGAAAATAAGACAGCTTTGGTTTGTTAAAGTTTTCATGCATAATCTCAAGAGTTTACTTAAGGTAGCACACCATGTAAAGTAAAAAAGTGTGAACCACATTAATAATATTGCAACAGTAAGTCTTGTTAAATACAACGTTATCGTAATTAATTCTATCACAGGGAATGTCAATGAAGCAATAACATTTTTTTGAACATACAACGCTTTAATCCAATCATCGGATAAATTTTTTCCATTAACGATGTTACGTATTATAAAAACAGTTTTTATGGTTTCAAGTGATAAATACAAAACCGAACAAATATTCACAATTAGAATGCTTTTCATTGTAAAACTTTTTTTTAATGATTGAAATTTAGAAAAACTTATTATTATATCAGACTTCTTATAACGCATGGAACACCAGATTCCTAAAATGCAAATTCTCCATACAATTTGCGAAAAACTAACTTTTATACATTCAAAATTTTCTCGACAGTGAAAAAATAGTTTACTGGTTACGATAATGATTTTGAAAATTATACCAACATGAAATATTAGTAAAACAATCATTTGTAGAGTTTTAAAACAGCTTTTGAAAGTTGGTTCGAAAATTTTTATTCCAAAAATATATAAAATAATGTTCAGTGCGTTAATTTTATTGTACTTTCTGTGGAAATGTTTATTGAAACTTAAAATGAAATGTTTCATTCTGAATAGCCCTTTTAAAATCATTTTCTTGTCCAAAGGGAAATAGATTCCTAGAAAGATGCAGAAATCGAAGGTTCTTTTCACTTACACGCTACAATTGTTCAAAGAGTATGCCTTGCACTAAAGCATTAATCATATAATAAAAATTACTCAATGTAGAATGTAAATATTAGATGCACTAAAAGCTTTTTAAGGAGAATGCTTCCAAGTTCAATTTGTATTTCACAATCTTGATAGTTATACTCAACCAGTACTGCAAAACATTAACAATGCATTTTTTAATTAAATATATTTTTATAGTATTGTGATACGTTTATTACTTTCAAATATTTAATTTGTAGGGCCAATTGTAATTTTTTCTTTTGAAAGGCGTTGTCTAGTAATACACTTATTTTTTTTCACTAGTTTTGACTAGACTTTTTTTTTTTTTGTAATTTACAAGAGGAAGTTGTTCAGAAAAAAAATTTCATAATTAATTTAGAGGAATATTTTTCTATTGTTTTTTCACCATTGATTATAAACATGACATACTTATGAACAAAATTGTACTTTGCGAGCAGATGATTTTAATCACATACAAACATTTTGAAATAGAGAAAATCAATAATGATTATCAATACAACCTAATAATTTTGTTTACTTAAAATATTATTGTCCAATTTTTTTGATATACATTTAAAGATTTCTCAAGATGCGTTTTTAACAAAATTCACAGTTACATGTTATGTAGATGAACTCAGAAACACGAAATCTTTGACTAAGTGAAGCACAAAATAATTTTCGATTTCCAATTCTTGATCAATATGTAACTTTTAACAAATTGATTTCACAACTACATGTGTTAGAAAGTATTAAACTTTCATTTTTCAAAGAAAAACCCTTTATATATTATATCATAGACCTTTGCAAATTTTCCGTAAGTAATTACGAAATATTGATTTCCTAACTCACTCTTTCAATTACAACAATTGTTGGCTTGACGATAGTTTAATATTTGAATTTAAAAAAATTTATTTTGCCACTTTTATTAATTATCTGTTACTTTTTCATACATTGACAAAAACAATTAATCTAAAAGTATGGAATTCATCTTAAAATAAAGACTTTAAAATTCTTGTTAATCTAAATAGTTTTAATTAGAAGCTAGATCTATTTGCTTAAACGCTTCGATAATATTGGGGAATGGATGCATATTACAAACATTATCGTTGGAAAAAAAACGCGAAATTCATGCGTTTTGGCTTTAAAGCACCCTTAAAAGAAAAAGGGAAAGTTTTTGCTGCATTGCTCATATATTGTTTATTTTTAAGGTATTAGTTTGGTCCATAATCAAATAATAATTCAAACAGCAATAAATAAATAGAAATTTACATACATTTGTTCAAAACCAGCAAGTTAGATGCCTCCCAACATGTATACATAAAATGCTATCGTGCCTCCCAACATATACATAAAATGTCACATAATACATTAAATGTTACATACATAAAATGTTACCATGCCTCTCAACATATCGCTCATGGACTGTAATAATGGCACAACTAAAAAAACACGCGTTTTGGACTAAGAACATGCGTAAATAGGAAAATACACATTCTTTTCAGCAGCAATACTAGCACAACTCATAATTCAACTTGAAGGTAATCTTCGTTTAAGCAAACTAAAGCATTTCTTATGCATTTTCCTTAACAATGAAAACTTTAAACCCACTTATCTCAAAACATGATTTTTTGAGTTGTGCCGCTATTGCAGCCCATGAACGATATACGCATAAAATACCAACATATACAAAAAGTATACTTTAATGAACTTATATACCACTATTGTAATTTTTTGTGTATTGCAATCCGTATGAAAATTGTTTATCAAACTAGTTTTTAACTTATAGTGTAATGCGTCTTACAAGTGACAAATCTTTCAATAAAGGCTTAGAATTATGAGTTCTCGAAAGATTTTTGTCTACTTCGAATAATACTTTCACTCATATCGGAAAATTGGGTGCGAAATCGAAACTAATGTTACACTAGAACCGACAGCCTACAATTTCAATTCCAAGAAAAATATCTTTTATGCTTTCCTAAATCGCTTTCTCAATGACCACATAATGGTTTTGGGAGAAAATGTTCAAAACCAAAGCCTTGAATGTGCTGGCGTAGCTGTCCATCATTTTTTCATTCAGTAAACAAAACACAAAGGGTATATAATTTTCATTATAATACCCGTCGGTAGTAAACATTTAAATGAAAAATTTTGGTGCTGTGTCAAAAGTTCCGGCCACGACGAGTATTATCTTTCATTCAGTTCTGTAAACTTAAGGCTCTATGTAAACTAGATTTGATATGCTTGGAAATATCACTCATCTATCATATTTTACAATAAAAATGTTTCTCCCTTAATTGTATTGATATCTATTTTTTCGAGGGCATGTTGGGTTTCGAATATATCCTTTGGCAATTTTGGTAACACCTAAATAATCTAGCGTTTGTAATATTGTTCCCAAGTAATTTTACATCGGCTCGTGTTAACACGTCAGCAGCATGTAGTAAAGTTTCCAAATCCGAAAAAATTAATTTCGCTGACCTTTCAAGCAGTTTTTGAGAGTCCATTTTTATCTCCCTTGATTATGTGTTATTATGTATGTATTATTTTGTATTATTATGTATTATTTTGCTCTCTTGATTATGTGTTTCCATTTCCAAAAACATAACTTGCCGTTACACTTCTTATTGAAGCAAAAGCAGAGTTTCACTCCCGAAGATTTATGAATATAGGCGAACTTATAGCAACAATTTTGGTGCAATATCGACACTTTTCCATTTCGCTATAATTTTTTTTTCATACCTGCCTCCATTCTCTAAAGGTTTACCGCAAAAATAGAAAGTTGGCCACCAAAACGATAGAACTGATGGAAATGGCTCGTCTCCTTTTTATCTGTCCCGTTCCAAATTTAGGGAATGATAATTGAACTCCTTTGCTGAGTCCTACGATGCTTGACCTTCAGAGAACAACAACTAAAGGTCAAGCAATATCCTTTAATAAAGACACAGGATATCAAAGTGAAAGTATCTAGACCGCAAAATAATCGCCTCCCTCACCCTAAATTTATGATAAGACATCAAGAAAAATGTGACATATATGCATAAATTTTTGTTGTGCACCTCTGAAAAGTTTTCTTTTCATCTTAAATGCTACAGCACTTTTTAGAAATAACACGATTCTCGTTTGCTTTTCAACATAAGATTTAAAATAATCTTATGTTATTCTGAACTTAACGTTTATTCTTGCTAATTTTGTAATAATAAATATTATTCAAATAAAATTTTATCAACACAGAAACTCAAATTATCTCATTTTATTTTATAACTGGTGTTGAATCAGCTCATCTATTTTTTTTTTTGTTTACGACTATCAATGTTCAACTCCGTAGTTTCGAAATTTTGATCGAAACCCAAAAAACCAGGGAACTCTTGGATCAAGCATTGGGACTCTATCATTCGTGCGGTTTGATTCAACTCGTCTGCATTAATTGCGTTACATGGAGAGAAAAGTCAAATGATTGTAATATTGTGTACGGGTATATAAGTTTCTCTTTCATTGGTTGGAAGAAACAAAGGAAATTAGAAAAAAAAAGTTCTAAAAGGAACCTCCAGGAAAAATCAACTCTTTAGTAATTATATGGATTTAACAGCTCGTATAGTTAAGGCTGAAGTATCAAAATATAATATAATTAAACATATAACGAAATGCTAATACTTGAAGGAGATAAGATATTTTTTAAAGATATTAATTAATGAGTAAGGATTAATTTAAAGTTTACATAGAGGAACATTCCTCACTTCCTGGCTATTTAACAGACTCACTCTTCAGCAGCTCTAAAATTATTCTAAGCATCAATAGTTGCACTTATTATATAGTGATAATCGTCAGTTGAAGTCATCAAAATTTTAAAACAAACATCTTTTCATTACTTCGTGTTTCAGCTATGTATATTGCAGTATTAAAAGCAGTTTTTTATTCTTGTGCTTTTTATTTCTCAAATTTTTCCCCTTGTGCTTATTTTTCTTTATTCTTTTTTTAATATCTTTCTTTTTCGAAAAGAACTTGTTGATAATCAATTTTTATTTCCTTTTTAAACGTGTCTTCAAGTAAGTTTAGCGTTGTTTACTTAAAACATGGAACTATATTACATTTCAGGATTAATCTATTCTTCCTTTTATTTTACACTAAAGCATTCCCTTTTGTATTGTTAATTAAATTCAACTACCATTCACGGTTGATATTTTACATTTTTTCGCTGCATTTTGGTGGGCACTTATTAAATGAAATATTTATAACCCCCTTAAAGCAATATTTTTTTTTTAATAGTATGACTCATACAACAAAAATGTTGGCATAATTTACTCGCAAAAAATATTGAGAGAGATTTTATGAAGGCTTCATTTTGACGAACATACGGCTTAGTTTTAATATTGTATCCTCCAAAATTCGCCGGTAAGTAAGGTTGCTACAAATACTCTAAATATCCCTTGTACTCCATTTCTCCGCAGTTCCTCCCTTTTGCACAATTTTTGTTCCTTCGCTTGGTAGATGCTGTGGCATCTGGATATCGGAACATTAAATAAGGTTCAGGCAAGAAAATCAGAGAAAAGGCGTGGCACAGCTGGAAAGTAACGCCCACATCGATAGTTTCGACTTGAATTTTTCACACAGTTATGGGTGACGAACTTACCAAAACTTAATTTATCTCATGCTCTGTTCAATCCAATCATTGACCAGAGCACTTAAAAATTGTCTAAAATAACAATGTTCACACATGAAGTGAAAAAAATTTACGATGACACAAATACCATAAAATGTTTTATAAAACAATTACTGGTATTACTATTTATGCTTTTCTTTAAACAAGAATTTTAAGCTTTATTGTTTATCGCATTTGAAGTGGATCAACTAAAAATAAAAGAAAGAAAAAGCTAGTTGCAGCCACGTCATATCTTTTTAAGCCATTATTTGTGAAAAAGTACATTTTGAAAAACACAATATAATTTATAGTGAGCAATAACTTGTACAAAATTTTGTATTTTGCTATGTAAAATTACATTCTTTAAAATGATGAAAAAAATTGTGTACCTTAAAGTTCAAAATTTTTTTCAACTATCATTAAATAAAATAATAAAAAAAAATATTTACTAAAAGTTATTTTTTTCATGAAAATATCTTTGGATAAACTAATTTTATAATTACATGCAGATATTTTTCAATGCCTTTAAAAATTTATCGAGATACAGCAAAATACCCAAAGAGTAAAATTAACATTAAGGGATCCAAATTTTGGACAGCTCGCCTTTCCAAATTATTGGGATCATGTTCATCCAGATTCCGGGGTTACCTATTTCTCAGAGTACCTAGTTTGGAGGTCAGAAATTTTAATCTTTCGAGGGACAAAAAAGAAATATTTATTCCGAGAAACAACGCTTTTGTGATTGATTTCGTACCTTAGAATATCGTATCCAGTAATTAATTACCATATTTGTGGTCACCCCCTTAAACCATTGAATCTTAAGACCCACAGGATGATCCAATCATTAGATCAAAAATTATTCCGTGTGGACATTTTTTATTTTGCGTACAGTACATATGATAAGCATAACTACGACGAGTAAATGATAATTATTTTCTGTCTTACTATTTGCTCTGGTCTTGCAAATAAATTTGTTATTTTAAAGCAATTAATGTGCACAAAACTATTTTTTTAAGTATTATGGCAGCTAGAGCTCAATTCAGGGAAGGGGATTAACCACAACTTTTGAAACAATTTTCCGTTATTATCTAATTATTTTTGTTTTTAACTACTTAGGGACTGGTCTAAGCCTACATTAAAATTTGAATCAAATATTTATTATAAATACTCGAAAATATGAATGAGACTTTTGGAAGTTAATAGCTTTATTTGAAAAAATGTCGTCTACATTGCTTACATAGCAGAAAAATAAATTTTCTTAAAGTTCCAAAAATGTAACTTGTACCTCAAAAGTCACTTTTGCTACCTATTACTACTAGTTACTGCAATAATTAAAAGTGCAAATGGAACTATTAATCTAATATACACAGTCAATATCTTTTTATAACTTTTATTATTGTTAAAATGTTATACAAAAGTGTCATAAAAGCTAATGAAATAAATTATCATTTGTGAAACTATTTAACTTTCTTTCCATTTGTGAAGTGGTCGATTCCATTTTTAATTTCTTTTTCTCTATTCGATCTTCTATTGATGTACTCATGATAATAGAAATTTAGGAAAAGCGCCATAAAAAATCCTGCTATTAACACATTCATGATAAACGATAATGGAGATATTTTACAGCCTTGGAATGGAGTTACAAACATGTGGTAGAGTACAAATATGAACTGCACCTGTTGGAAAATATCACATTTCATAAAATCGATCAATAATTTATACAAAAATAAAAAAATTAGAATATATATATATATATATATATATATATATATATATATATATATATATATATATATATATATATATATATATATATATATATATATATATATATATATATATATATATATACACCGAAGAGCCATTATATTATGACCACCCTCCATCTGTAACAGTGGGCTCGCCCAGGTTCTCATGGTTTCTCGTCCAGGAACAATATTTTCATAGGGCACATTAGGACCTATAATCCTCATAGAACAATCCCTGACGTCTGTAAGCTACTTGAACATAGTTGCAGACCAGGTTCACCCATTCACGGCAACAGTTTTTCCAGCGGGGGATGGTGTTTACCAACAGGATAATGCACCATGTCATAAGGGTCGAATCGTCGAGGAACATTCCAGTGACTTTCAAGTCATGCCTTGGCCCCCAAATTCACCTGACCTTAATCCGATAGAGAATTTGTGGTCCTACTTGGAAAACCAAATTCGTGCTGCCACACTACACTCGCAATGTGAGGGAATTGCAGGACCAGTTGGTGAGCGCTTGGTACCAGATACGTCGTCAGACTACCTATCAGCACCTTGTGGAACCAATGTCACGGCTGGTGCTAGCAGTTTTGAGGACTAACGGTGGTCCTACATGTTATTAGCAGGGTGGTCATAATGTAATGGCTCTTCGATGTATATATATACTTCAAACTAACTAACTACGGAAAGATTTTTAGATTATTATTACAAGAAGTGTTGGACATGGTACCTGATGAATAATTAGACATTTTAACAAAATATAGAGAACACTGGTTTACTCAGCCTGACAATTGGTGGTCAAAGTCTTCATAATGAAAGTAATGATAATGGAAAGATGCTGATAGATTTTGCATCTGTTAATACCCTAATAATTGGTGGTACCATGTTTAAACTTAAAGACATACATAAAGTTTCTTGAAAATCTCGGCTTAAAATATCACAAATCAGATTGACCATGATCTTACCTTGATTTTAGACACAAGAACATCTTGATGGATGTATGTAGCTACAGAAGTGTAAATGCAGACTTCACTTCTTAGTATTCAATTAAACTCAAATATAAATTGAATGAATTATATTATAAGATAAAAAAGCAGTTATATTTAAATCACCAATCGTACAAAGAAATGAGTAAACCAAAAGTAATGTATAATTATAAATTTAAAGTGATCGAGAGAATACGCTCAAGGTAAGAATCAATAGGAGAAGATGACAAGACGACATTGAAGCAAATAACTGCAGAAAACAACTAAAGAAGTTCTCTTATGCACCAAGAGAGATATGCACTAGGAATGCTGAATGCTTAGAAGCTAATACCAAGAAAAATAAAGCTTATAAAGTAATGATTCAAAATCATATAAGAAATGTTGAAGCATTAAGAACTAAGAAAACAAGAGAAATATTTGCTAAAAAAAGAAAAGGAAATTTTTAGAAGAGCAATTTAGAAATTTGTAAAATCTTAAGTCTCAAAATAATGAAACAAGAAGACTTTTTCAACTAGTACATTATGTAAGGTAAAATACTATATTTAAAATCTCTAATATACTATATGATAGCTACTTCATCATGTGGCAAAAATTATCCGTTAATACCAATATATATTCCAATTAGGAAAATCTAATATTGACCAAATCTATACAGTAAGACAGATATTAGAGAAAACCAGAGAATATAGTGTCGGCACGTGTAATATTTTTATTGATTTCAATGTAGCATACGATATCATAAAGATGCTATTTGAAGCAATGACCACAGAAAATATCAATCCCGTGAAAGTAACTCTTTCAAGCGATTGATGTAATATCAAAATACCGAAATGATCTTTCCGAGACAATTTTTACTGATAATGGTTTTAGGTAAGGCGATGCTTAATCATGCCTGCCTTTTAATATCGCATTAGAAAGAGTCAGCACAAATGCAAAGATCACAACAAATGGCTCTTTTTTGACAAAAATTCATTCAAGTGGTGGCATATGCGGGCGATTTTGATGTTGTTGGAAGATCAAGACTTTTTTAAGGCGTTTGTAACTCTTTGGACAGAGGCCAAAAAATGGGTCTAAACCTCAAAGAACATAAAACAAAATTTATGGTCGTGACCATACAAGAGTCTGATATTGCATTACATTTGGTGAATGATCACAGCTTTGAGAAAGTCACTAAATTTAAATATCTAGGAACAATTGTCACTAAAAAATAATAGAGTGAATGCTGAAATTGATCGCCGATTGATGCGTACGATAGTGATCTGTTTGGAGAATTGATCGCCAAATGCTTCACTGAATTAAGAAACCAACTTAGATTACGATTAATAATGGAACGAAAATCATTATGTATAAAACGCTAATCCAACTAATAGTCCTCTGCGAAAGTTGAACATTGAGTCTCCAAAACAGGCTACTAATTTTTTTTAAAAAAATTGCTGCAAAATTTTTTTGTTGCTATCCAAGAAAAAAATGTCTTTTGAATTCTCTTTAATCATGAAATATATAATCGATGTAGGCAACCAGATATAGAGTAAAAGTTATCAAACAAATCATGTTGAATGGCAAAAAATTTTGAATGCCAAAAAGCGTTCTTTATGAAATTACGAAATACGGTTACGGCCATGTGGTGAAGCAGAACCGGAGCAAATTTTAAGGAAGACGTGCCACCATTTATGTGTCCAGTTTAGTTGTTGATTTTACCACTAAAGACATTCAAGTCTCTGATACAACTTCAAATGTGGTTCCTGGTTTGCCATACTGATATGAAAATACAAAAGTTTCATATCTGTCAGAACAGAAACTTGTCACCTAATAAAGGACTTCATTTTTCGACTCATGAATCGCGACAGCGCGATCCCTTTTGGCCATTTCTGCCTTTCTGGCTGTTAGTGCCGCTGAAATCCAGCCTGAAGCCATCGTTTCGTACGACTGTCCTTAAACCATCTCTGTGCAATTTCGACCAACGTGAGGAACAAAATCATGATACGATAAGTCGCAGTCCCTATAAGCTATAAACTTTTCTGCAAGCATTTTCCTTCTTATATAAGGCAGTACAACATTTGTTAGGCAGTAAGTAACGCCCAGAAGCAAATTAATTTTGAGAAAACTATTGCCAATTCTCAGTTATTACACGCATTCAAGGTGCGACTAGTACCGCTAGAACTAGTGCTTTTTAACCTGAAATATGAATAATTTCAGAGTTCAACTCCCAAAATCTGAAAATTGTATTGGATTGGAATTCCAAAAATTGATAAAAATTCACGTAGGAGCATCACGTAGGAAACGTTATCCATAGCCCCTAGAGGGATTAGCAATGAAATCTAGCGGCACTGGAAAAAAAAAAATTTTTTGAAAATCTAATAGGAATTTAAAAATTACAAATATAAAAAAATTACAAAAACCCCATAAAATAGGTTTTATTATTTTGCGTTATGCGATGTGGCATGAAAGTTAAGTAAGATGCATCCTAGTTCAGGTATTAGCCATGGCATCGGTCAAAACTACTTTATATGATATTTTTAGCATTGCTACAAAAGATAGAACATCAGTAATTTAAGATAGAGCAATCAATAATAGACGAGGTGCTCTGTTATTAGCGTGGCGTGGGAGTAGTATGAAATACAGAAGTCAGTTGAAAATCCGACCACCACACAAAAATTATTAGTTATTTAGGGTAATTTTTTAACATCTACGACATTTGCATAATATTCTCAACGTATGTATGCACTGAGATTCATGGCAGCGGTTTTAAGCTTTCAGAACTGTAGATTTGGATGAAAGAAAATCGTCTAGCAAAGCAAGGCTAGAAATTCAGTGATGCAAACAAAAAGCATGGGTAGTATGAGAAAATTAAAAAAGACAGCGATTGTCATCAAAGAAGGTGTTAGAAATTTCGAACCATGGTGCAAGGCTTTACTTCTCCGGCGAATGGAAAATCTTATGCTCTCAAAAATACCAGTCATGTTCCGGACTTTCCCAGAAGCTGTAACGATGCGTGCATTAAGCACTTGTACTTGATCAGTACTTGACGAGGAAAAGGAGGTCTAGTGATCAAGGGGGTCAGTGTTGGTCGTGTCCTTTCTTTCTTGCGTCGTCACTCTTAGGTCAGGAAAACATGTCCGAACATGCATTTATATATGATTTTCCATCGTCTATACTAAGCGAGAATTGATATCGAAATTTAAAAAAAAGCTTATCAGGACATTAATTAATAGTTTTGACTGATTATCGCCAAAGTTAGGACCATCTTAGTACTTGTCATGGCTAGTAGGCAATATGAAAAGAATGACCGGCTAAGCAAGGAATCGATAGAAGTCGGCAATGTTGACAAAAAAACTACAGATCTCTATGTTTACTTGCGCTAGCAAGTAAACATAGTAAGTGTACTGTATCTCTCCTACTGAAAGTCTGTAATCCCAGAACCATAAAATAATTGGTATGTAACTATGTATAAAATAACTGATTGTAAACTAAATTCATTTTAAAATAATTTACCAATTGGCACATGGTGATGTATTTTTTAAAAGTCAAGTGTATTGTGACGTCATCGCCTAGAGCTGATATTCCGTAATACGTATACATCAAAATATGCACAAAGGAGTTCGCAATTGGAAAAACTGTATTATAGCCACCTGAAAAGAAAGTAAAAAGACAGTTTTATTTAAATTAATGAAGTTCGTTCGAAAAACTCTAAAGAAAAAAACTATATTGATGGTCTTGAGTACAAGATTGAAAAAAGCATAAATAAAGCACTTAAGTCTTGATTAATGCAGAAGTATTTATCCTCAATCTCTATTTTGGCACTAACGATGAAATTCTGATAGTATCGGCTGTCGTTTCTTTTAATTTTATTTCTGCTTGATAGTAGTTTTAAATTCTACTAATGGCCCATTAAATATTTTAATGTAATAAAAAATGTTAAGGTTCTCAAACAATATTTTAATGTTCTAAAAAATGATACATTTTATTTTCGAAAATTTATATCACATAATACAGAAATCAATGCCAAAGTGAAAGCGCTTTTCTTAATGTCAGTGACTTCCATCTCGCTGTGTTTGAAATAAATCGCATTGTCATTTGAAATTCCTTGTTGTTAAGCTAAGAAGAAAGATAGTGATGTTATTTTTATGAAGTAATTTTAAGTAAGATTTTTGGTGTAGTCTCAATAAAATCAGCCACCTAAGCCTCTGATAATGTCTGCATCACTGAGATAAAACCACTTTCATGTCAAATCTCAAATCTTTGCTGTTAAATCGACTTAGAGAAGCAATAATTCAAATAATAAGCTATTATAAGTTAGGTTACAACTATATTTAACTTATATGCAACTGGTTGGGACTGCAAAATAAAAGCATTAATATTTTATGAAGATAAAATTTTACTGGTTTCCAAACATTTTAAGCTATTGAAGCGTAAATTACGTTAGAATTAAATTGTACTTTTAAGAAAAAAACCTACGGTATTTAATAAACATTTTTCAATGGTGTATTTTTTTAATTAGAAGGAAAAAAACAATAGCTGAGAGTATTTTAGCCGTTGTTACTTTTTGCCCTCCTTAAAAGAAGATTACTGTATTCAGTATATGTAGTTGATATCTGCTGTATAGGTGATCATTTTGTTTTTTCATGGCACGTGCTATTAGTTACTGAGTAAATTTTTCTCCCTCGGCAAGATTTGATTGTAAAATTGTCTGTTACATTTGAATACTTAACTAAGGTGGATTAAGTACCAAACAGTCATTCTCTTTAGGTTTCAATAGCTTTTTGTGTTTTAAGAGAAATAATTTAATTTTGTAATAGTTAATTATTAACTTTCTTCTACAGATTGAGTAAGGTAGAGAACGTATTTCTGCCCATAGACAATAGGTAGAATTTTTTGCAGGATTTAGAACTCACAAAGAAAACATTTCTTTTCTTCTAATAGAATGCATTCAAAAGCATCTCGACTCTTAAGAGTTTATTACATTATGAACCGATTTTTATTTTACTATAATTTCTTATATTTATTAGATTTTTTGCAAGTAATTTGAAGATTTTTTTCCCTTGAGATAGCCATGGATTTCTCATTAAGTTCAGGAAAAATATCAGAGTAGGAAGAACAGGACTCTTTGGCTAAAAAGAAGATAATAATGCCGTCTGTGTAGGTAATTTAAGTTATGGCCAGCTAGTTAATACTTTTTAATTATTATCAATAACAGAAGACTATTTACAACAACAAATTAATTTGATAAATAATATATTTGAATCGCACACTTTGGCCTTAACTTTCCCGGCATACTTAACACTGGCATAATGTTCTATATTAGAACACCTAAAAAAACGTTAGGAGTAGACACACTACATTTTCCAATCTGTATAATAAATGGAACAATCTACTCCCATAAATGGGCATGCTTCAGAATTCAAGGGTGTGTCGCAATATTTAATCGCACGTCTTCAAAAAACTCTTGAGCTTACCTGGCTCTGATCTCAGCAATCCGTACATCATTAGAGGTACAGAACTATGATGGATTAGATGCAACTTGGACAGCTGTCGCTCCTTTTTTCTAAGCACGAAAAATACCTGTAAACAATAACAAAACAAAAAAACGCAGATTTTGTATTCATTTTTCAAAAATTTACTTGTACTATAAGTCCGGGTTACAATTCTCATTCCGCTCAGAGTTTTAATAATTACTAACCGATTTTAACTGAATGCAATTAATAAAACAAGAACTTTAAAAACTGCATTTTTTTAAGCAGACTGAAAGGACGAAAATAATAATTCAGTTTCGCTGAACCTAATGACTCTTGAATGACGTGAGAAATTTTGTGCAAAGCTATCGAAGTTTTTAAAAATATTTTCTTCTTTTTAGTCTACTAGTAAAACGTAGATTTTTAAAATTTTATTTTATTATTTCATTTTCAATATTACGTCTGTTATGAGTAGTTTGTTAACCCCTTCCTTTTCGCTCCCGTGAAAATGACGGGGTGAGGTTTCGCCCTCTATTTCTCGCTCCCGTGAAATTTCCGGGCTTGAGTGTTCAGTCGTAACAAGCCAATAAGAATAAAATAATTCATTCTTCTGCCCAGAAAACATTTTATTTCTCATTTTACACACCAGATGGCAGTACCAGGATAATTTTAAGGTAATTACAGATAGTTAATTTATTTTAAACTAGATGTCAACACTTACCAAATACGTGTATTTGGCAAATTAAGCAGTTATATGGCCGTTTTCTTGAAAATTAACTGATCGTTAAGGGGTTAATGGTGGAACGGGACGAAATTTAAGAAATAGGTTGGCTATAAATGGGCAATAAAGTTTACTTGCACAATTTTTAGAACTTCTATAGGCATCACATGCTGAGTTAAGTTTAAATTAAAGTACTCTAGTTAGTCAGGAAGTGCTTGAAATTTTGATGGATAATGAATTCTATTCTGTGATAAAATGCTGACATAAATTCTATTTGTAGAAATCGGGAAATAATAAAACTTTTATTATCATCCAACACAGAGCTCCAGCTCAATTTTCATTACTCCTAACTGGTATGGAAGTGATTGAAATTCGGGTTGAAATTAAATTCTCATAGTCAGTAGTCTGCCGATAAAATTCTGATTCGCAGGAAAAAATTAACAATTACAACAGGCATTTCGCACTATTTAAGAATTTCAACATTCCACCTAACCGAAAAGTAATCAAAATTTCTGTTGACTATTATATGGAGATAAATTCCGATTACGTTCAGAACAAGGTAACGACGGCGATCACAAAGTCAGTCCCATTGAAAATGATCTACAAGAAACGATATCAAGTCGCGACGAAGAAAAAGAAAAAAACTATGAGGCGCGAAAACGAACATGCGAGATCACGATATATGTTCTCAAAACTGATTCTGATTCTACCGCTCATCAATGAAGGCCGTTTACACATAACGAAACGAACATCGTCTTCCACAGCGCGAATTGGCATCGGAACGTAAGAGAAGATCCTTGCGTGTCTTGTATCGCTCTATCGTATATCGCTATATCGTTCGTTTTCTTTACTCGACTGCTTAAATCAGATTTCTGATGCATCGCCTGGAACGAAAGTCGCTGTATCGGCCTGCCGATATAGGAGTTAAATCGATATGTCACGATATATCGATTTATAGACCAGTACTAATGGCAATGCATTTTGTCTGTAGGGGTCAAGAAGCGATTAAGACTTGTATCATTATCAGGTATTGAGCTACAGTTAAAATTTCAGCATTCCAGCTATCCGGAAAGTAATCAGAATTTCTGTTGACTATAATATGATGACGATAATTTCTGTTGACTTAACTAGTAGCTCCACAGTCTTGAAATTGGAACCTAATGATTTAGCTTAAAAAAAATTACAACTGAAACAATACCTCGTGTGTCTAAATAGCAGCATGTAAGTCTCAACCCAACTTTCCCCTCTTTCCCCATCCTCGGCAAACCTCAATGCAAGATATCATTCTATTTTTTACCCCTTACGGCGAGGAAGGTACTAAACAGTTTGTCACAGGTTTAAGCATTTTTTTTTCGATGCCCAGGTTTTGAATATTTTTGTGCTACTTTCACTGTACTAAATTTCCGCTGATCAGAAATTCTGATCACATAGTTTTAATTATAAAACAAAATATAATTAAATTTTACTCACCGTATCAGATAATTCAACAAATTTGGATATGTAAAAATACCATGTGATTTCAGCAAGCTAAAACACAAGAACAGAGCTTTATTGACAAATAAAAACACAAAAAGGCATTACTCTAGCCTTTATTAATTTAGATTATTTAAAACAAAACTGTGTGGCCCCACCTCCTGCACACTCCGCTAACCACCCCCGTAATTGATTCTCATTCATCATTGTTTATTTTGTCTTAAACCATCAATATTTTCCACAAAAACACGGAACATTTTGGTTTCAAAATATACAATTATTTCACTTTTATGTAAGAGAATTTTGTTAAGATGTTAATTATAACTGAATGGACAATTACCTGGATTTGAAAAATAATCATCTGAACTTGAAATGAAAAAAAAAAGCTAAACCTTAAGAACACAGATTGCGTGTGACATAATAAGAAGAAATAAATGAGCACTAATTTTACTCGTAGACGAAACTCTTTTTTTTTTTTTTTATCTTTTTTTTTTCTTCCCATGCCCACCTGTGTTAACATTTCGTAAATTCAGGCATTTACAGGGCAATTTTGTTGGCCTCTCTTTCAGGGACACCATATTAGGTGGGCCAACGTTGCTCCCACAGTAAAGACAGATAGTACAGAAAAGGAAAGAACATCCATGCCTTGCCCTGGATTCGAACCCAGAACCTTTCTGATGCAAGGGCAGTCAGCTACAAAAGACCGGACAGCTACAAAACTTAGAATTCAAATACGAAATGGATCTCATCGCTCTTTTTATAAATTTTTTATAATTTTTTCTTATAAATGTTAAGATTTTTCACTGACAACACGCAATCTCTCTCTTTCAGTTTTTTGCTACTTTAGATTGACATCTACTCGAGCGCGAAATTATAAAATAAAGAAATAAAGATCTCGTGAAGGAAAATAATTTTTCATAACAATGAATAAATAGTCAATATTTAAAGCACAAAATATCACGAATAAGCGTCTAAATTTGCAATAACTTTGGAACAAAGGGAAATTTCTTAAAAACTCTCATTAAAATTTTAATACAAAATGATCCTATCAGCACATTGCATTTCATCTCTGTTGTATTTCAATGGATAGACAAAGATGGTTTTTTTTTACTTCAAGTTTAGTAGATAATTATTATTGAACTTACAATCGAATCGTACTTATTTTTATTCCATCGAGCTCATTTTACACTTTACTACACAACTTCTTAATTTCAAGTTTCTAAGTCTTATGGATTTTGCACAGTAAAGCTATCGTAAAGCAACAATAAATAAATAAATAATGATATTGAAATAAAACAAAAATGAGGAAAAAAAATCGCAAAAATAGCACTTAAAATTGCAATAACTTTCGAACAAATTGGAATTTCAAAAAATAGAACAAAAAACCCTGTAGTTGCATTCTTGCTGCCTGTGGTGTGGTCTGTCTGGCATTTTCCCCGACAAGTTTAACAGTAAATAATTTTCTAACTATCGACTGTTAAATTTCTTTACTTTATCATATTCTCTGTGCATTTTCCTACACACTTTCTTAATTCTAAGTTTCTAAGACACACAGCCGCATTCACCAGCGCTAGTTATCTCCGTTTAATCCATTGTAAACAAACAAAATGGACCTCAGATATATTACTGAGTTCGAGTTTGAATATCTTGAATTTCTAGAAGTTGTTAAAAATAAGGGAATGCTGTAGCCTGGTTGTAAGAAATAATGACATAGAAGAGGTAAATGACAGAAATCATTTCCTGGAACCAACAAGTGAAGAACTCAGATCCGAAATTGACTGTCAATTGGAATCAGACACTGACTGCAGCATGTATAGTTTGTCTATGGTAAGAACTCCTCCCGCACACAAAGTCTGAGGTCGTCTGCTGCGGTGAAAACAAGAATAGCATATTTTAGGAAGGGCAGCTTCTCTTCTCTCTAGGAATAACACAATAAACCGAAGAAAAAGATTCCCTCTCTCTCTCTCTCTCTCTCTCGCCGACCTCAGCCAAAACGTGTCCGAAACAATGACCCCACACCCCTACTTGAAAAAATTATACCTTGTTGCCATAGTCACCACCACGGGTCCAGACGAAGGGGAGTTCTTATTTTAGACAAACTATACATACTGGCAAAATAAACTGTAGTTAAAGTCTGTGTATTTTTTTAACAAGTTTAACAGTTAGTTAAAACATTCTCGAACAAGTTATCGAAAGTTAATTTTTTTTATTTCATCGTAATTCCTGCACATTTATCTACAAGCGTTAGTATTTTCAAGTTTCAGAGTCTATAGTTTTAGTTATATTGTTTTTGCGCAGTAAAGCAAAATGCAACGTTCAGCTGAACACCCAAACAGTGGCGTTGGCGACGGCCATTACGAATTTTTAATTTAAAGAACACATGTATTAAAGCATACTTACTTTATATACATCTGGTCGATCATCAAGTCGTTCAAGTACCTCACAGCTCACTTTTGCTTTACCACTGTATCTAATTTTTGCATACTATAAAATATAAAAAAATTTACATAAGTGCCAGAGCGAGTCATTACCTCTGTAAATTTAAATACATCAGCTACTTCTGCAATCATTGTACTCGTTTGGTGCGTTACTATTGTAATTGTAATACTCAAAACTCGCATTTGTAAGTTATTTTAGTAATTATAGTACTCGGTTATTGGCGTTACTTTGTAAGAATTAATTTACCTTTTTAAGTACGTTAGCAACATAATGATTGTAGCTTACCTTAAAGTTTACCACTACTAACAAAAATTGCATTCCCTAACTACAAATGAAAACATGTTTTGTCATCTTTGTTTAATAGAGATTGATAATCAGATGACAAACTTCCCCGCCTGATATGTTATTTATCAATATTAATAGTATTCTAATTTCCACTGAAAAAGAAGTACAGGAGATGAGTTTCCATGCAAAATAAGTCCTGAATGTAAGGAACACCAAGTAAGTGCATGCAAGGCACAGGCACTTTATAGTAAAAAACATCAATGTTAGGAATAATAGACAATAGCATCCCGGTCAATGGCCCTTAAATTTAAAAAGAAATACATCAATGCAGGGACTACCGAGCAATATAGTATCAGTGATTGAAATACAACGCATTTTCTTCCTTGCTAAACTTTGAAAGAGAAGCGGCAATTAAATTCCAATTAGAGGCAACTCAGATTTGAAGTAGTAGAACTGCATGCTTGCTGTTTTGTAATCTTACGTCTGGACACATGATCTAGTCAAGCCTCTATACTTGACTAGGAAAAACACGTATGCTAAGAAACATACGATGACGCATTCAAAAATTAAAAGTAAATGAACAATAGTTAATAGCCCGCTTCGTGAACTACATTTTTTTTTCAATCAAGCCTAGATGAAAGTAATTCTCACTACTATAATTTTTTCAGCCTGTAAAGAAAATCAAGATTTGAGACGCAGCCAATTTAATATCTATTAACTTAAAAAACTCAGCAGTAAAATTTTATCGATTTTTCCTTATTCAATACACATTTTAAAATTAACTTATGTAGGAATAAAAGAGGAATATCGATAAGCGTAAAAATCTAAAATAACCACGAAAAAAAGCTGCTTTTTTTTCATTGGCAACAACCATGGCTCAATTGGATAAAAATATGAAAACTATAAATGACTAGGACGCTTCGCCCCCTGCTCGCTGGCACTCGCCAACCCCCGGAACTGCTTTCGCAGTTCATTTCGGATTGCTTCGCAATCAGATGCTCGCTCATTAGATAGGTTCTTAACGTCTAGCTTTTGTATACTTTTTTGAACACTGAAGTTTCGAAAACTTTTCACTGTAGAAAATTCTAAACCTGTGCATTTCAATATTAATTTGAAATTGCAAACAGTTCACATATTTTTCTTAATCAAACTATTCTAAATTTCAGTTGTTGAGAAAAGTAACTGTTGTAAGTTTTGTTTTAAAGTCTTTCCCACCAGAGGGCTAAAACCATGTGTTGTAAAACAATATGAAATAGTACTGAACGCCGGATGTAAAGCATCGGCTTCAATGAAAATAATTTTGTGAGAATGTTTTTGATAATTTGGTGAGAATTCACCCGATTAGACATGTGATATGCTCACTACGTGCTCTTGCGCTCCGAAGCCTATAATTAAAAATGAAAACTGTTGCCAACGCGAGAAAAGAAATATCATCGATTTTATTGATACATACGTATGAGCGTTTTATATAATATAGATTCTTAAAATGCAAATGCGTCTTATGAACCTGGGCTATAGTGAACACTCAGTTGTCTTGAACTTTTTTGACGATTTCCTCTGAACTCCCATTTAACTGACATTATTTTACACGCTTATTCCATAAAGCTTAAAAACTACTGGGTTCGTAGTCATTTTGATATACTTGATTTTCCTGATAGCAAATATGCTGTCCTTACTTGCTCTGATTTTCAGCTTTTTGTTCTGATATTCCTAATTGAGTGTGTTCAGAATATACCATTTTCTAAGTATGGCAAATGCCGATTTTTAAAAAGTAGATTTGAAGAATCGAAATATTTGGATTTTTGATTCAATAATTTTTTTTAAACTAATAATGCTGGTAGGAATCACAAAATTCAATTGCTTTAATTTTTGGTCGTCTACTGATCATGGAGATAGTTTCAGATATTAAGCCTTACCAACAGGATTCATCATCTGAACTCTCTTTTCAAGTCCAATCACAATGCGGCACCTACAGTTTCATTTGGCATTTACTGCCATATATTTGCAATTACATTTTTAAATTTGCTCAAATTGATGATTTTGTAATTATTAAGCTAACAGATCATATATATGAACAAACAAAATAGTTCATATCGGGGGAGTTGGGTGGCCATTCATTTTTCAGCAAAAAGTAAGCTAAATATTTGCTGTATTCCTAAACCACACGACGCACAGCACCGCATCCTGTTCGTTGTAGAAATAATTCACCCCATACATACGTTGGACGCTCGGGAGTAAAACTTTATCCAAAACCTCAGTTTCATAATGCTGTGCGTTTTACTCCATTTACAACTGAAACTAACGGGTATTTGTCTTTTTTTGAAATAGCCACCAACAGGCAAAGCATTTTGATAACACGGAACATAATGCTGGCTCTCAGGGACCATTGTTAGCATTAGAAATTGACCATCTGTTGCCATTAGAAACTGACCATATTTTATCATTTTGGGGGTTGAGACTTTGCAGCAAAACAAATAATATTTCCTCTGAAGCGACAAACTCATCCCCAGCGTTCCAGACAAGAATTTTTCCATGCACCCTTTAGCTGCCTTTTTATCTTAACAGATTCTGAAAGTCTATGAATTTCGCTCTTTTGATAAACTTAGCACACCGAGGTTCAGCATTGATCCCCTTGATATTTTGAACTCTCGGGCTAACTTGCTTGCAGATCATTCGTATCCTTTCCCTGAACCTTTTCACAGTCTCTTTTGTCATAACAGACCATGGTCTGCCAGTTCTTTTTCGGCCATCGACTGAAGCTATCTCATTATACCTTCCGATAGTTCTGTAAATGAAATCTCTCTTTACCCCCAGGTCTTGCAAGTCTCTTAAAGTGTTGCCTGTCTTTTGACTAATTTATTTTTATCATAATTTCTTTTAATTTCTTTCATTCTACCTAAGTAAGGAAAAATTATAAATAGTAAAACATATAAGCCTGCAATAGCTTATATATACACTAAATTGTCTGAAAGGAATTGGAACTGCAGTAATGCTTATATAATTTTTATTGAGCTTAAAAATTTGTATGAGAAAGTTATGGTCATGGCGTATGTATACTGTTCTAAAAAATGCTCTGATTTTGTCCTATATTTTTTCTTTTTTTTTTTTAATGTTGTTCTGATTTTTTTCTTTGGCCCACTTTGAGACCTGAAGTTGGTAGTTAGTTTATAGTGAACTTTAATTTCATTTTCTGAATTTTCTCTTCATTTCTACAACATTAAATTTGCAGAAGTTATATTGCAAATAGCTGTGTTTTTTGCATTACATTAATTTTTACTTCTGCATCAGCTTCGCTTTTAAAATAGGGTGAACAAGTTGTCAAGCAACTCCCTCTTCTTAACACCCCTCCCTTTTTCTTGATGAAGGACAAGAAATGTAGGGAACTTTACGGAAAAATTTTCTTCAGAACTCTTTTCGGCAGAAATTGTGTTGTTGTTCATTTACGTCGCACTAGAGCTGCACAATGGGCTATTGACGACGGTCTGGGAAACATCCTTGAGGATGATCCGAAGACATTCCATCACAATTTTGATCCTCTGCAGAGGGGACGGCACCCCCGCTTCGGTAGCCCGACGACCTGCACAGAAATTGTGTAATCGACATTAACCGTATCAGTACCGGTGAAAGAAATGCTTCCCCATGCCCGCACAATTCAAATTTATGTGTACTAAAGGGTATATGCACTTACTAATACAAGACGCAATGCGAGTGTAGACAACGTCCGTGTGATCCTGGACCACAAGTCTACTAGCCACTAGGTCATTCGTTTTATACAGGGACTATGGATGGTGTTTTCTACACTAGGGAGCGCTGCAAGCTCGGGACTGCCTAAATTTCCGGGTTACTGTTTCAGTTGTATTTTAAAGCCATTTGCCATCATTGTGTTTTGAGATTCTTGCAAACAATGTATTTGATTACTTATTACTTATGTTTACAATGCTAACAATACTTGTGTTTACAACACTAAAAGTGTTAACACTAACGTAAGATGGCGCTCAGCTTGCAACACGAACAAACAGTAAGAAACAAATGGAAAGAGGCCAAATCAAGACTGATAAAAAAGCGAGTTATTCAAAATCTAGCAACTATGTCACCTTTTTTTATAATAAATAACAAAATAACTAAAACAAATTTTCACTCCAAACTCCCCAGAATTACATAATAACATTATCTTATGAAATACGGCAGATTTGAGCTCAGAAATTATCTAATTTATTTCTTTTATTGAAAACAAAATTATCCGTTTGAAAGCATCGCCTATCAGAATAACATGTAATAAGCAGCTGCAAACTTTTTAACCGGAACAAGAGTAGGTGCCGAGCTCGAGATTGTTATTGTTTACATTTCTATTGAAAACACCATCCATATATCATAACGAGAAATGTGAAGGGAGAATCATGCAATCACGGTCTTGAAGGGATTGAAAGGTTCTGAATAATTTTTTCCCTGGGGAAAATGAAAATACTGGTTCTCTTCTGAAAAATACTGGTTCTTTACTAATAGTGGAAATGAAAATTGGTAAAGTCTGCATAAAATCAAATTGTAGTTCATCGAATACTACTAATTTTTGAGTTTCTTAGAATTTAAAAATTAATCGAATTAAGATAGCTTTTTTTATGTTTGATTTATTACATAATTACTAAGTTATATTAATAATATGTTTTAAGTATTTATATTATTATGCATTTAAGTAATATGTTTGATTTATTAATAATTAGTAAGTGATATTAATTAATATGTAATTAATATCGTTGTCATATGCTGAAAAATAGAATTTCGACGAATTTGGATAACCAACATTATGTTCGATTTATTGACGAACCTGAAGACAGTTTATTAAATACAGTTCGATGTAAAATGTTACCCAGTAAAACTGGATTAAATCAAATATGTTCAAATACCATTTCGCAAGCTGATTGGATATTCCAGCTTTCGTTGATATTCTTCTTTTGAATAAGTAAGTTTAGACTATCGTAGAATTTTCCATCGAAATATGATTATTAGATTAAGGTTTTGTTTACACAAACCTACAGGAAGTGAAAAACCCTTAGGAATATTTACTTTTATCTTTGAGTTAAGGGAGGTATAAGCAGTTACTTCATTTTCTTTCTAGATTTCGTCTGTTCCTAGTTCTTTTGAAAGTAAAGAAATCAGTCATTTTTGTAACGATACTGTTTCCATAACAGCAACACGCATGGAAACATCAAAAAATACTCTTTTTCAATATTGTATGAGAGGAGTGAGGAAAATTGGAAACGGATCTAAGAAATTTTAGCAATCTTTTAATTAAAAAGCCATATCAATCAATGACGATCGTCAAATGTTATTTAGAAAGTTCAATTTGTAACATTGAAGTTAACCAACTGATTTTAAGTAATACGCTCAAACTAAGCCTCAAAGGAAAATTGGTTTTTTACAATAACTACCTCATAAATATTTGCTAACAACAGAAAAGAAAGCACTCTCAATCGGTTGCTCTCTCAAGTTACTGGAGTTCATGTACACATAAGAACAGATTTTCAGTTGTATTACATGGGTTGTCCAATAAGGTCCACATCCCCTCTCTTGATTTTTTTACTAATTGCCTTGGGGTACCTTGACTTGGTACAGTAAAGTGGCTGTGCCCAATAAAAAAAGGGGGAGGAAATACTGCTCGGCCTGGTGAAAAAAAAATGACGAATGAGAGTTTCGAATTTAAATACAATTCGAGATACGAAAAGAAATGAATTATTAAGTGAGTGTTTTGGAGCACCTTTGAACTTGACATTAATGAATGAAAAAGTAAGAAAAAAGAAAAACGTTTACAACGTGCAGTTATTTGTTTGTGATTTTCCTCACTGTAATGTGACGAAATCGTCTAGTGAGAAAAGCAGGAAAAAACATGTTTTTGTTTTGCTCACTGTACAAAGCTTGAACATCGTAAGTAATGGCAAACTGTTATAATTACGTAGTTGTTTGGGAAATTACTTCCTCACGTCCCAGCGTAATAAATCACAAACGAACGCACCTTAAGTTTCACTTAATCAATGAATAATGAAATCAATCATGCTCTATAACAGAGGTTTTCTTCAACTTACCGTGTACGAAGCTTTTTTTTTCCCGCACCTCGAAGCGTTTATGAAATAAAACAAACTTCAGAGTTTTTTTTTTTACCTATGACGTACGATCATCTTTTGATTATATTTTCTCTATGGAAATAGCTAATTACTTCATTTAAACCAATTTTTTCATGGAACAGAACATTTTTAAATATATAAGATAACTTACGTGGTAGAAAATGATGGCATTTGTGACAACTAAAGCTGCATTGTAAGGCACCATTATCCTTCTTAAATCAAATGGTTTCCGATATTTCATATACAGAGGTCCCAACCAAAGAACAAATAGAAGATAAAATCCAACTATGCCAAAATTAAGCACCGCATTGCCGACTAAAGGCCAAGTCAATACGACTGGATCTGAAAATATTTGATATAATTAACACAATTTTACCCTTAATAAATAACGTACCTTTTCATAGATAATATAATAGGTAAAGGGGCCCAAAAAGAGATGGAAGGACTGTGTAGAAGAGGATTTTGCCATCCTAAAAGTAAAGAACTGGAAAACAATTGCTGGGAGAAGGGCAGAATGGGAAAAGCTTCTGAGGAAGGCGCAGGCTCACAAAGGGCTGTCATGCCAATGCTGATGATGAAAGGGAAAAATGACACAAATAACAAATTATTGTAATGGGATGACTGCAAATGACGTAGTGTGGGTATCTCGATCCTGAATTATAGTTGAAATGTTGAATTATAGTTGAATGGCATTTGTTTACGTTAGCAGCTGTTCTTTCCATTCTATTTCGAGCAAGTCAAGCCCATCAAGTGTTAATTCTCGCAAGTGACTTCCATATTCTTACACAAAGATTCTTTCACAATGATTTCAATTATTTCACTATGTATTTCTTACTTTACACAAATACAGGCATGAACAATTTATTTCCAAGTAAAGCTCGTATAACGATAGTACGGCATCTCCGAAACAAAAAGTCTCCGATTACAAGTTTCCGAGTTATCGTTGAAATAGTAATATTAAAGATGCAAAAACTGTATGCTTATAACGAGTTGAAAATTACACACCTCTCCCACAATTGGGAATTTTTTTTTTTAAATCCAAAAATTAAAGTGCAAAATGAAGAAATTTTTATTTATTTCTGGCATTAATATCGAACAGTGATAAACGAACACCATTTTCCTTTTATTTTAATAATAAAATTTTCTCTTGTGTTTACGAAGCAAACGTGCTTGGAAATTCACCACCCAAGTCATTTTTTTTCTAACAAACGAAAAATTCTGCCATTTCTAGTAACCCTGCCGCCCACTTCAAAAGCATGCACCTTTTGTTGACAGCAAACCTGTTCCCTTATTCACCCTCTTGACAGCTCAGTAATAAAATTATCATTCAGTGTTATTTAAAGGGCCAAAAGCCATTACATACTCTTAGTCTCCAGTCTTTTATATTGCTATTTAAATATTTAATGTGCGCATTTGTTTATGACAACAAGCTTGTTCTTCTGTCCCATATAGTGTCTTATTTATTGATTATTGATTTATTTCCCATGTCCATAACACTACAAACAATCAACCAACAAGCTCGCTGTAAGAAAAGTTTCATATGCTATTATGAATTGTCATTATTACCGAATTTCACTGTAGTAGATTTCGGATGACGATCTGATTGCCTCACTTCTATTACAGCGTAACTAGTTTAAACTCTGTATTTCATTCCACGTAAGCGGCTAACCGTCACGGTTGAATGGAAAAACGTTTGCCCACAGACTTAAAGTTTGTCGAACCTTCTGATCATTTAATTGCCAGTATAAACAGCATCAGGAGTGAATATTGCCCATTCACTCTTGTTAGCAGGCAGCATATGATATTACATGCGGATTTTGTAGTGTTTAACTGGAAGAAATGCTCATTGTTGTAACATTCCACGTAAGTGGCTAACCGTCATGGTTGAATGGAAAAACGTTTGCCAATAGAATAAAATTAGTCGAACCTTTTGATCGTTTAATTGCCAGTAAATAGCATCAGGAGTGAATATTGACCATTTACACTTGTTATCAGGCAGCATATGATATTACATGCAGATTTTGTAGTGTTTAACTGGAAGAAATACTCACTGTTGCACATTAGCAACCAGAAGTTAGCTGATCTAGTTTAGTTTCGTAAAGTAAACATCCATATGGATGATGTTTTCTATACTAGGCTGCGCTGCAAGGTCTCTCTATTGCATATATTTTCGGGTTACTCTTTTCTGTGTATTTTGAAGCCATTTAGCCTACAGAGTGATAATTGTGCTTTGAGACTCTCTTAAGTCTTTCTTGTATACGAGTATTTGTTACCTGATTTGCTATTTGTGGTTAAAAATCGTCAATTGAAGACCTGTTATTTTGAGACGTAAGAACCGTCATGTGAAAAACAAAATCGCTATAAAACACTTCTTACCCTGTCAACAGTATGCCATTTTCGAAATTTAAACTAAATCTGCAAAATCGAAAAGAAAGTTATGACAAGCAGATTCGAAAGTGTCCAAATTAGGGTTAAGGTTTTAAGCTTAGTGTAAAAAAGCATTGAGTTGTTGTTGCGATGGACTGAGATTAAGGAGACAACTTGAAGTCCTCCTAATTTCAGATCGGATTCTAGCAAGTCTGGGAAGTAAAAACGACCGATCTCATTACTGACCACATTACCACAATTATGCCGCTGGTCACTTAAATCGTGAAGCCTTAACATCCATGACCCCTTGGCTCTTATGAGGCTGTTGCGGGAATGCTTTTTATGTCATATTAATTGTATTTATGATTTAAATGGCCAATGAAAGACACCGGCCCCCTCTAAAAGACGAGGTTGAAATATTTCTGCATTTAGTGTACTTCTTTTTTCTGAACTGAATCAAAATCTAGTGATAATTAAATACAAATAATAAAGAGAAATCGTTAGTCTAGGAGTAATGAAAATTCATATTTACTTGTGTTGTCGATTAAGAAATCTTCTAAATATTCGTAAATAAATCGAATAACCATTATAGATCCTTTTGATGAGAGCTATAAAAATTAAACAACATTAAAGTTAAACAACATTGAAATTAAACAATGTTGAAATAGGATTCATAAGTAAACACGGAACAAAAAATAGTTTTTCCTATTTTTAAATAACATTTAGTTATACCAATTATAAGTAGGTAATTGGGAAATTAATTTAATTTTGAAATTAAAATATTATTATTACTATTTTTAAATTAAACTTTAAATAAATTCTAAATGCATTTGGAAATAAATACTATTTAAGGAAAGGATATTTTTTTATTAAAAATTAATAATTTTTTTAAAAAAAATTTTCTTAGTTGAAAAAGATATTAAGACCACTAAGCAAATTTAGAAACTAAATTTCACAACAATAATATCATACAGAGGTTTACCTCTTTTTTTTTGCCTCATTTCATTATTCCAAAAAGCTTTTACCGCCATAAATTGCCTTAAATTAACATAGTAACAAATGACTTAGCGATGTCACATTGTATTGTTGTTGACAATGAAATGTGAGACTTAACCCTGTCTCAATTATGCATAAAACGACCAATATTTGCGTTTATAAGTATTAATTTATTAATAGGAATGGTCAGGAAAAACTTAATGGCTCACCTCTGATAAAATGTTGAGAACAGACCTCTTACCTTCGGCAGTTTTAAGAGCCAAGTGAGAATTAGTTTTTCTAATTGTATTTCGGGTGTAGGAAGTTGTTGAGGTAAACGACGTTGGATACTTCCTTAATGTGTTATGTTTTTGAAAATGTCATAAGTATTTCTGATATTTATTATCGAATAAGTTTTTCTATTTGTGATTCTTTGTTTTAAGATTTTTAAAATAAATGTTTTTCATTTTGCTATTAAAGTTCAATATCATGCTAGTTTTTAATCCCTAAACTCATTGAATTGAGTAAATTGAATAATAAGTTGTCTCAATATAGTTTTTTTCTCTAATGATTTTTTTTCCATTTTCGAATGTGATTTGGGTGGATTTCTGAAAATTTATTAAAAAAATATATGAGCTCTTATATTCATCTAGAGCAGGGGTTTCCAACTTACATGAGGCCGGGGGCCACAATTAAAAACACAAATCAAATGGCGGGCCGCAACTTTATTAAAATTTTATGTAGGGCTCTTTTATGTTTGAAGGAACAAGAAATATTACTGTGAGAATTTTACCAAATTGTACAAAACAAAAGTATTGAATTACAAATAAAAATAAGAAGTAGATTTTAAAAAATATTTAATTGCATATTAAAAAATTCGGGCTACAATATCTTTAATCTGCACCCATGTATTAAACAATTAATGTGCAACAGATATCTAATTGTTAAGATATAAAACTTTAAAAAGGTTGGTATTAAAACTTACATACAGGCACACAAAATATTCAATAACAAAATTGAGCTTTGTCTGCCGCAGAATAGATATTTACATTTTAAATTTACAAATGTGTGTGTAAATATTTTTGTCCAAAATTAGTGCCTTCAAAAAGTAAAATCGGAGAATTTCTTCGAGAAATTCCTGATACACACACGCTAAATTACATTCACAAAATACAGAAAAATGAAATAAAAAAGAGCAACATACACGATTATTTTTGTATTTGAATAAATATTTTCTTGGATGCAAAACCTGAGAAAAAAAAATTTTGCGCCGTAGGTATGATACATTTCACAGAAACGAAGAAATTAGGTTTTTATTTACGAGAAAAGTATTTTAAACCCATATAGACTTTTTACGAAAATTGTCCACAAAAAAATGAGAACTAATATATTTTAGTTCGCGGGCCACAAAAAAAGGCTTCGCGTGCCGGATGCGGCCCCCGGGCCGCCAGTTGGAAACCACTGATCTAGAGGATTCAATCTAGATGGAATTCTCGGGAAACACAACGAAATCATTTAACATCAGGTAGATTTAACATCGAAGCGATCAGTGAGTTTCAATATAATATTGTTGTGCTAGAAAAGGCTAGGCTCCTGAATGTTATCTACTAACATTAAATCAAAAGTTTAAAAAAAAAAAAAAAAAAATCAGCAATAATCTTTCTGTATATAAAAGCAAAAGCGTTACATTTCACTTACAGTGTTCTTCTCTATAATTTATCTTCATTTTTCAAAAAAATAGTATGCTTAGTATGAAGAGCTGTTTTGCATCAAATAATTTTAAGCAGCAGATTGTTTTTAATTTCTTAACAAGGTTTAATACTCAGCTATCAGGCAATAATTCTTAGTTTTCTTTTAATAAAAACTTGACAGTATAATTTAAAAAAGAATTTTGCTTTAAAGGAAAACCTAAATTAAAGTACTAAAAAAATTGATTAGTGCATTAATGAAAAAAATAATATACATGGTAGCGTAAATAATAAATTTTTTTAAAATGTTAAAATTTAGTCAAATAGCTCCGCGAAATAAGCGCGGTCAGGTAATTAAAAAAATTATTTTAAGATTATTTAGATAAAAGCTAATCATATAATCAAAACAATTAATGTTTAGTACATATTCTGGGAGAAAAAACTAAGATTAATCCACGAGGGTTGGTAAATGGAGTGAGCAGGGGGCAAAGCCTCCTAATTATTAAAATAAATATATAGAAATAAATTAAGGGTGCTTCTAAAATTCTGATTTTTGTATTTTTTTTAATTATTTTTGTCACAAGTTGTATCTAAATGAGAAACATACAAATGCTGTCAGATTTAGTGCATTACAATATAATGCAAGTCTCTAAAGAAGGAAATACTAACAAATATATATTATTTATAATTAAAGAAATTTGGGTGGGATTATAATTTAGAGGATCATTATTCCTTATTTATATTAGGTGTTAGTGGGCATCAAAGTTGAAATGATAACTTTGAGATAGTTTGCATATTATCAATTATTCCTTTGGTAAATAAATGGTAACAATAAAAAACTAATTTTAACTAATAATACTAATCTTAACTTCTAATCCTACCTAAAACTCATTTGAATTATGTTGGTTAGTTATCGTCTCATGGGCATGGAAAATAAATCAATAAAACACTATATAGGACTGAAGGTCCTAAGTATTCATTTTTCTATATACACATTTCTCCCTAGCCAGATTGGTTGATTGGCCCCTTTTTAGCCAGATTGGCCCCTTTTTATAGATGTGGATATTTGAATTATGTGTAACGATTTTATTAAATATAAATTAACTTAATAAATTTCGGTTTAAGCATTCGAGTTGTGTTGAGAGGACTCCTAGATCAAATCGTGATTATAAATTTGCAAAACCAAATTAATTGTTACCGAATTAATTTTTGTTCTAATTTTTAAAATCATATGATACACAGTGGTTATCACGGTGATGATGACTATTTGCTTGGAAAAGATGGTAACACGAATGCCAGAACTGTCAGAAAATGCATTTGTTATTGCATATTGATAATATTTTAATGACGCTTTTATATTAATTTAAAAATTTCTATAGAAGGAATTTCAATCTGTAAGAGAACGAACAAAAAGCTAATTTAGTTCTTAGAGAAAAGAACGAGACTGTTATATCAACTCGAAAATTAACTCAAGTCATTTTGACAGATATTTTATTAGACTGACTCATCGAATCGAACAATCAAATGAATATTATTAAAGGGAAAACAACCTCCATTAAGAAATTCATTGCTAATTGCGCTAGAGAATTTCTTTTTTTCTTTAATGAATATAAGTAGTTTTAGATCGTACTATAACTTTTACCCGTAAGATTTTAATAATAATACATAATTATTATAAAATTATACACATCCTTTGTTGATAATTTAATGATAATTATTTCCAATTATTGCAAATTGATTATTATTGCAAACTTACCAAAAGTATCAAATGTTACTGAGGCTCGTAAGTTTTAAACACATACTGACTCTCGTTTAAGAAAAATAGTTAATGATCTTACTCCAAATTCAGTTTACTTCGCCTACTGTAAGATTATCGTAAGTTTCCTGAATAGGAAACTTAGTTAATGTCACAATAAGCAATTAAAAATTATCAAACCTCAGCGCTCTTTCTTCTACTTATTTTGATTGTGCTTGTTTTGCACTTTTATTTTCCCTGTTGAGGTCAAATAATTTCAAGTTTTCAAGATGGCAAGTTATGCTTAGATTTAACTCCGCAGTAACTCTGCTCTTTTTTTCCTTGTGTTCCTTGAAGAGGATGAGCTGCTGGTTCATTTTTATACGATATCAACTTGCTCTTTTATGTTGGAGTTAATTTTTAACCCCTTCACCTTCACTGGCTTTCTTCATTAATTTTCCAGGGGATCTGGTTACCTCTTCTTAACAGTATAGAGCAGGGGTGTCAAACTCAAAAGCTAACTTGGGCCAAATAAACAATGCTTAACTTTAGGTGGGCCGCAAAAAAAAAAAAAATCAATGCTCATAGAAACAGATATTTTTGTTTCGAATAGTACATTGTAATAAACATAAAGTTAAATTATTGTTTGATACTTGACATCTCTTCTCTGCTACTATCTTTCCTATTTCGCGAGAAATTTTATTGGCCGAGACTACTTTCAAAATTGACCCAACGTGAGCGTTATTAATACGGTTTCGGACAGGAGATTTATTTCCATGCATAACAGAATATAATTGCTCGCACTAATAAGTACTTCCAAACATGGAAATAATTTCTTATGCCAATTTTCGAGTATTTTCAAACCTTGCCGGTAAATATTTGTTAAATTCAGGCACACCCACTTCAATGAATTTCGCGTTCCAATTTGAGTCGCACTGAATCCCAATCACTTCTATTTGCATATTACTGTGTACTGAGTCCATATTTATTGAGAAAATCGAAGAAAACAAACAAAATTTGTCTTCCAAAGACTTAAAATCTTTAAACCTTGTTTCAAATTCTGTTCTAAGATTTGAAATTTTTTCTGCGCATTTTTGATACGATGCAGTATTCCTGGAATGGCAGATGCCGCAAGCCAATTAGAATCTTACATTTTCGCGTGTACAATTTAAAGTGATCCGTATAGTTTATAAATAAAGTATATTATAATTTTATATGCTGGTTTGCTTTCTAATTTACATTTCTATTTTATTTTTACTTTGCATCGGATACATTGACTGGGCCGCCAAAATGTTCATCTCGGGCAGCGAGTTTGACACCCCTGGTATAGAGCATCAGCTAGCCAGATTATCTGTAGATCTCCGTTTGCTTATAGTCAGAATCTTAATCCTACCTCCCTCTATTTATTCTTTCTGCCTGCCATGGCTAGCTAAATCAACTAAAATTTAAACAACTAATAAAATGGGGGGAAATTTTCATGCTGAGTGAGACTAACTTCCGCTTTTGCTCTCACTGACCATCCGAAAGTGTACACCCACGCACCACGATGAGGTGAGGGTCAGGAAATTGATGATATCAACAGATCTTATTCTAGAACATTTTCGACAGTGCCTTAGCGAGGGATAGTCTCTGGGACATTGTCTCCTCATTGAAGAATAAAATTTCTCTTAAATTGCTTTAAATTTCTCACTCTAGTATTCAACTCTTTGTAAGTATAGTGTACTGGGGAACGGGTTTAGTCAAAATCAGACTCGCCACTACTGAGAAAAGTGCGCCTAAAAAAATCTAAACCTGTTTGATTGCAAAAGAAAATATAGAAATGTTGAAACACAATTCTTGGAAACACCCCCGAGTTACACCAGGCAATCAAGCAGGTTTCAATGTATTTCATCACACTTTCCTCATTAGTAACTACATTTTGATAGCGTTTTCTTTTCTTCCTTGCTTACAATATTAATTTGCAACCTCTAATGTATATCTTTTTTATTTTGTTCTTTACAAGAATTCAAAAAATAATTATTAGGGGCAGTCATTATGGGATATACCATAATAATTGATTGTACTATCTTTTAATAATTTCAACTCGCATCTTATTAATTCTATTTATTAATTAAGTTGCATTTATTATTATCTTTCAGTTTTTAGAGTTGGACAAAAATCAGTTCGATTCTTTTACTTCAAATTGAAAACCCTTTTAGATGCAGCATTGCTAAGTGAAACAATTAATAAAGTCAAATCCAGAAAAGACGGTAGAATCATTACTTGCAGAAAGTTTAATGAACCCTATAACAATTCCCATTAGTAAATCTTCAACCACCTTAATCAATTTGAGAATCTATTTCCTGTTGGAAAAAAAGTATTACTACTCAAAGAGAAAAAAATGAGGAGCGAATAAATTCTTTAATAATAAAAGGTCATGAAATCTTCATATTATCCTTGAATCTTTAAATATTTGTTACTATCCTCATTTGAATCGTTGCAACTGTTTTAATCAACACCTGTTCTAATGTTTATTCTGTTGATTTTGTTCTAATCATCACCAAATACATCATTATAATATTTTATACCTATATTAGTATATTTGGCACTTATTACATAACACTTCAACTTTTAAGTTTTTGCGAAAAATATATTTGTCAGTGACAGCCAAATAAAGCCGAAATTAAAAAAAAGAAAAATAGAATTCTTATTAGAACTTGCTAAAGATTTTGGAGCGTGGCCATTTCTCTGTCTAATTTACTATTAAAATATTTATAAATGGAAAAACAAAGTTCTTTTAAATCTCATTCATTAAAATATAAATAAACTATCTTTGCTACCACTGGAAAAAATATTTTCTGTAACTTCGGAAAACCCGTTGAGGAATTCTTTTCAAAACTGCACCAATTTCTTTATTACCAGTAGTATATATTACAGTCTATAGTGCACAATAATTTAGTTTCATCTGTGAATGCTGATTTTCTACGGTTTTCCTAAACGAATTTTTTATTATACTTTTCTCCTTTAACTTTGCTTAGCACATAGTTTATTTTATTTTATTTCAATTAATACATATTACCAATAAAGCATTAGTATCAGTAATAATATGGCGATTTTTTACGGTTCCGCAAAATGAATAAGTATCTTTTCTTCAATATTTTTGCTTTTTAGCACATAAGTTTTTTTTTTATATCAATTGACAGATTACCAATATTAATTAAGCATCATTGTCGTCAATAATAATATGTCGATTTTTTACGTTTCACCTAAGTAAATGAATACAACATTCCCATCAATATTGCCCTTAAATACATAAATATTTTTTTTCTATTCAATTACCGTTGATTTTAAATAAATAGTTTTTTAGAAGAACGTTTTATAAGAAATGTAAATTTTAAAAAAAAGTGAGTGGTATCAGACAGCTTTAAAAGTATAAATTTGGTAACATAGACCTCGCGTGTTACCACATATTGTTCATTGAATTTATCTGACATAGCTAATTTAAGATAATTGGGTATAATATAGCCTACGTCACAAGTTGTGTTGTTCCTACTAAATTTAACCCATGAACGGCATTTTCTGCGAGCCTAACTTCAAGCCACAAATAAACAAACGAAGTGTTCGATCGTTTAAATAGATGCTCGCCAGATTTTATTGCATGATAAAGAAAAGTTATTGAAACTAAATACAACTAAATAAACAACAACAACTAAAACAAATAACAACAACTACTAATAACAATAGCTAAATAAACAACAACTAAATTCCATTCGTTTAGCATTGCGTCATATGTTGTTCCTACTGAATCGAAGTAGTTGTGTTTTTTTCATATTATACCCAATTCAATATCTAAATACGCGTAATAAACTTTTTTTTCGATCAAATAGAGCTATAAGCTAGAAATTATCCTGATGTTATTCTTAAAATATGTGAATAACTGAATTGTCTATAGTTAAATTTAAAACAATGACTAACGCTTAACAAAACAGAAAATTTAATTTCGTTTTTCTCTCATCCCCTTCGAACGGTTCGTCGTAGAATGTTCTAATATCGACTGTGACCTTTCTCGTGCTTCAATATATATATATATATATATATATATATATATATATATATATATATATATATATATATATATATATATATATATATATATATATATATATATATATATATATATATATATATATATATATATATATATATATACATACATACAGAGAGAGAGTGAGAGTTATAAAAAATGGTTGCTAGATTTAGAAAGAACTCGCTTCTGGCAGTCCCGACCTCGGTCTCTTTTTACATGTTTTTTATTGTTTGTTCTTGTTGCAAGCCTGCAAGCCGTGAACCATCATACGTGTCAGCATATTGTTCGAACAGCGAGATTAAGTTCATTTTGCAAATTATCTTTTAGATTTAAATTTCTTAGATAATTATTAGGTTTAGTTGGTATATTGTTGGCAAGGTACGAAGTTTTTTAGTTTAATAACGATTTTTTTTTTCAATGATGATTCTTACGTTTTGAAATGGCATGTTTTCAAATGACGATTTGTGGTGTGCAATGTCGGTGAAATCAAACGCATTAAATTTTCGTTTTATATATATGTAAACAGCGCGTTGCTAGGACAACACAATTCTAATTACAATCCTGACATTCTATATATTTGCAGAGATGCCAACTTGCTCCGGACAGCAAATATATATTTTAAGGTGGTAGTTTATCAATTGTGATTCTTGTTTTAATAAATTCAATTCAGTAGATTTTTATCCACCACTATTTCTAAATAATTCGTAGTCTTATATAATTCATCACTCTTAAGTATATATGTCATGCTAAACGTCTTAAAAAGCATGCAAAAATAGTCAAATTTTTTCAAAATTTACTTCGTAAGTATTTACCGCTTTATTAATTATTTTGGCTTGTCCGGAGCAGTTGGCATCTCTGTATTTGGATACCTTCTTTCCCATCAATGGCGTAAGTTCTTCACAGACTGTTTAGGACAAATATGGGGTACTTTTTTTTGCAATTATTTCTGTGATTATATAAATATGTTCTTTTAAGAATGGATCAAATTCTATGATTCTCACATTCATCTGAACACCAAATATTTCATTTTCAAAGCGAAAAACAAGTATTCTTTTATCCTTGGTTATCACTGTTACTCAATACTTTGACTCGGAAGTTATTAGTTTCTTTCAGTTTCATTTGCTGTCATTACATCATTACTTTACTTTCAATAATATTATGATGAAAAAATTTTTTATCAAGGAAGGAAAAATTTATCATGGAAGTTGTGTTGAAGATGTTTAAATTACTATTTGTTGAAGAATTGGTTTGTTCCTGGAAAGCAGTGCTTGAAGAAATATGTTGATGAATCAATGTAAGAAATTACTGTTATCCACCTGTCTAATTATTTTGTTGTCCATAGTGATGAAAATAAGCAATTATTTATTAAAAATCATAAATTGTTTTGAAGAATCAAATATGATAAATAATAAGGATATTTTTTTTTCAAATTTAAAGCTTTACCAAAATAAAAATTAATCATCATTTTTAATATAAATGTGTATTACTAAATAACAAAATTTGAAAATAGCCCTGTGGCTGCAAAGGCATCAGGACACTTCCGTTTATCTAGAAATCAAAACGGCAAGTGACGTGTATTCGTCAGAATAGTTTTCTCCAAGGAAAGTTAAGAAATCCATGTATTGATTATTAATTGATAAAATGTATTGCCAATGCTCTTTTTCTTATTTTGACGCATTCGAGTGTGTCGGCGGGGAAAAAAAAGGCGCGAAATAACAGAATTTCAATCAAATTAAAATACTTAGCAACCATGTAACGGTTTTCGAATTCCATGTCAATGTGTGAGGCAGGTGTAGAGGAAATCTCTAAAAATAGATTTTATTCTACACTCAATTCAAAGTTGTGGTATAAAAATATTACTGATTATATTAAGGATTTTTATTTATTGAGAAAAGGGCAATAATTTAGTTTTAAAATAATAATTAGATACGAGAATTTAGTTTTTTAATGTTAGAAAATATGTTATGCACATTTTTTGCATGACAGATGTACATAATATTACTTTTAACTACTATATATTGTCGTAAAAATATTGCAATATTAATGAATGATTAATTAAAAAATTATTTGCCTATAACGCGTTATAATTTATAGTGAGTTTTTATATAAGCACATTTGTTACAACAGTAGGATTCACTTCTGAGAATTTCCTGTATAGCGCGATTTCTTTTTTTTTTCTTTTCGTTTTTCATCGCCACAAAAATATTGCCAATCTATATTCCGATGGGCAATAAAAAATAAGTCTAATTTTTAAGTTACTCTCATTAAATTTTTCAAATTGAAGCAAAAAATCCCACAAGCAAATGATGTTACTGTATCATTAAACCCATGACTCATCTATATAAAAATTTATGACCGTGATACACTCGATACTCGACTCCATCGATCGTGAAACGCTCGATACTCGACTTGATCGACCGTGACACATTATACACCCGATATCCGATATCTTACGTTGGTTGGTGATGCTTCGAATTTCGTTTCGTATTCCTTAACTAAGTATAATTTTATTAATTTAATTATTTCTTTCAAATCTTAACTGGTATTTATTAAAATTATAATTAATGCAAAATTGGCGACCTAAAACGCGAACGCGTAACACATGCTTTTATTGTATAATCTTGTCTCACGTTTACTCTTGGATTTGTATTACCAAAATTTTTTTTGTAGGTCTATTTTTTGATTGGTTTATGCTAGGAGTATAGCGTAGAATTCGTTTTTTTTTTCTTTTCTTTTTCTAAATCTTATGTGTTTCTGTTTTTGTTGTTGTTATTTAATGCTATTTTATTATAATTAAGCATGACAGAATTTGATGGATGAATGTTCACGTGTATCTTGCTAGTTGCTATTATCGAATCGTTGCTATCGTTGAATAAATTCGCAAATTATTTAATGAATTAGTTTTGCTTTTTCACCATGCTTAATAAAACTGTCGATGAAAATCAGATCTCCCAACGTGGAAGTCAAATCCCCTCCATTGAGGAAATCAAGTTCTGCCTTTTGCTTTTTCAGACTAGAAACGCAATTCAATTAAGTGAAACTTTTGCCAGCGACGACATAAAATTCAATTATATTCTTGCAACCATTCACTCCGATGCTCTAAACTCAATACTCAGTTAGTGATATTATCTTGAAACCACCAAATACCGATAAATACGAAACTCTTAAAAAACGATTAATTGAATTGCACTCCGAGAGGAAAAAATTAAAAATTAGAGCTTTCTTGGCTTGAATTAGGCTACCAACGTCCGAAAGGATTAACAGACGATAACATCTCCTGCTCCTCTTTTAAAACCTTAGACTCTTGCGAGTTGCGAGACCCTCTTACAATGTCCAAACAATATTGGTAGCTCTCAATGACGATTTGGATCAGCTAGCTAAAGTCGCTGAAAAAATAAAATCTTTAATACTGCTCATCAGCTTGTTAAAACTGTGGTTGTTGACAAAATATCTTCGCTCGAAATTCAAGTTGCTCAACTAACTAAGCAATAAATGAGCTTTCGTTTTAGGTAAGACAGTCTCGGAATCCAAACAGGGAACTAAGTCAATCTCGCGATCGTAAAAACTCCAGGACAAGCCGAAAATACGAAGAACCCAAAAATGGGTACTGTTTTCATCATACAAATTTCGGAAATTGCACAAAATGAAATTTGCCATGCAACGACTCGGAAAATTTGAGATCCGATATCGGCCATATCGATCACCACATTTATCGTATCTTATTGGTCAATAAAAAAAAACAATCTCAATTTTCCTATTAACACAAGTGCTGATTTTTGTCAGTCTCGCCAAAACGTTACGCATCTAAGACTAAATTTTCTAATAATTTTGTCTTAATTTCAGCAAATGGTACTAAAATTTAAACTTACGGAACTAAACCTCTAATTATTGATTTTAACCGTTATTGCTTTGTTGTGGCCAATGTTGAACAACCAATGATTTGTGTTGATTTTTTAAAGTCTTCCGATTTATTGGTTGATGTAAAAAAACAAAACATATATGATAAATCAATAATCAAACTAAGCGAACGACACGTGAAAAAATTTCAAATATTATTTTCCCCAGAAGTCTAATAAATCAGCTTACGGATTTGACATTTGATAAGGTACCGTGGCATGCTTTTCCGAACTTACAAACCCATCGTACTCTAATTTTAAGCCAACTCGTTGTTTATCATTTCATAGAAAAAACTGGACCACCAGTAAATCTAGAAATCTCATTCTAAAAATCTAAACGTTTATCTACCAAAATCATAAAGACTAGGAGGCTTCGCCCCCTGCTCGCTGGCGCTCACCAACCCCCGGAACTGCTTTCACAGTTCATTTCGGACTGCTTCGCAATCCAATGCTCGCTCATTGGATACGTTCTTAACGTCTAGTTTTTGTATACTTTTTTGAATACTGAAGTTCCGAAAACTTTTCACTGTGGAAAATTCTAAACCTGTACATTTCAATATTAATTTGAAATTGCAAACAGTTCACATATTTTTCTTAATCACACTATTCTAAATTTCAGTTGTTGAGAAAAGTAACTGTTGTAAGTTTTGTTTTAAAGTCTTTCCCACCAGAGGGCTAAAACCATGCGTTGTAAAACAATATGAAATAGTAGTCTGCCACTGAACGCTGGATGTAAAGCATCGGCTTTGATGAAGATAATTTTGTATTTTTAATTCTCTGAAGGGCGCCACCTTAATAATATGGAATTTGTAAAATAAATATATATATATATTTTTGATTGTTGATGAAGCCCATCATTTTGTGTTCTCATCAGTGTTCAGAAGCAGAACAACTGTAAGTTTTTTATTTTATCACAAAAAAATAAAATGTATAAAAAACAAAGAAAAGAGTAAGAAAATGAGTATAGTCATAGAAAAAGTTAAAATTATAATATAGTATTTGTCAGTTAAAATAAAACTTTTTGTTTAAGTCATTGCTAACAGTTCAAATTTCTCCGAGGCAATTCTAAAGTATAAATTAAGGTAGTATTGTTAAGTTGAAACACAATATTTTTAATTTTGATGTCAACAATACAATTCAATTTTTCACAAAAACGATTGTTTCCATTGTTAAGTTCAATGTCAACAATTCAAATTTTTCTGAGGCAACTCTTAACCTCTAAATATTATTTTTTTTATGTACACATTTCTAAATGTCAGTATTCAACCACAAAACAACTTAAAGTCCTCAAATTTAGGATGAAGTTGTAAAATGTAATGAAAGAGGGTCATAGCAATAATGAAAGTAGAAGTAAAGTTAGTATTGTAAAATTAAAACAATATTTTTAATCAATGAGCCAAGTTTTTCAAGAAGCAGTTGTAGAAGTATGTTGTTTATTTAAAACTTCTTATAGAATTTCTTTAAGAACACAATTGTTAATTTGGGCATTTGGCGATACAACACTTTTAGAATTGAAGGATTTGTTACGTCAAGCGCTCAGGTATCATAATTTTGATCTAGTTGCGCTTCTATGTCATTTTCATTTATGTTGCTGAGTTAACTTTCAAAAAATTCTATGGCCGGCAACAGCATTTTTATTTTTTAAGTTGTTTATTTTTATTTCTTTTAGAATTCGTTATTTTTTTAACGAAATGTTTTTTAACCTAACAGAATTCTTTGCCGACTGTCTTCTCGATGAATGAAGTAAATAAAGTAAATATTTAACTGTTGTGAAAAGAATCTTATTTAGTTGTACAAAGTACTTCAGCCAAAATTTGGGAGCCACGTAAGAGAATTATATATATTATATCAGAAACACATCATCAAAAGGCAGAATGCTTTGGTGTTTTCAAAACAAAGCAAACGTTGCCACCGGCGGAAAAGAAATACAGCCAAAATTTGGGAGCCACGTAAGAGAAGTATATATAATAGACTAGAGAGGAATTCGGATATTTGTTTTCTCACAGAGTCATAAAATCGTTCAAAAGTCCCTGAGTTAGCGCGTTTCATGAAGTTAAAAAAAATCAAATGGTAATTGCCACAATTGCAGAAACTATTGAAAACTTAATGCCATCACTGTTTCTGACCGGTATCCTGTTCCGAATATGTAGGACTGCACACAATTGTTTCCTGGAAACACCATTTTCTCAATTAGTGACCTCACCTGAGCGTATCACCAAATTGCCTCGAATATACTCAAAACTGCAGTTAACAGGTTCCTTATAGTTTCGAATAGGTTTTTATGCCTCTCGGTTTACAAGACACGAGTCAAAGCTTCCTAAGATTCATGCATAAAGTCTTAGAAAATTTCGACTTTTGCATACCGTACTTCACTTCGACGATGTGTTCGTTGCTTCGACTCATGAAGACGAGTATATCCAGCATCTGTCGGAAATATTTACTCATTTCTCTCAGTACTGCCTTAAACTTAACCTATCAAAGTGTGTGTTGGTAATAACATATTTCAACTTTTTCGGTTGTCTGATTTCTGCAGATAGTGTTCAACCTTTACCTCATTTTCAAGTATGAGCTATTTTATTTTATTATCGTCGTTGAACAGCCGACCTAATTTTGTTATATTTTCAGAAAACAGAGGAACTCCTGGACCAAGGGGATGGAGGAAATTTGCCCTCCTGGAGGACTTTTGGAAGGAACTAACTCGTATTTGCGTTACATGGAGAGGAAAGCCACGAAAACCTCCCACGGTTAGCCAGATGACAAGGGACTCTAACTCCTGGTCCGTCTACCACTGAGGATATTTTACGTTTGCACTGTGGTCGATTCGAGCTGGGTGCGGAATTCCAATCGACCAGCCATTGCAGGGATTCGAATCTCTGTCACTTCATTTGGAGACGAGTGCTCTATCTCCTAAACCACCACAGGTCAGTAGGAGATATAGTGAATTTTCCTAAATCAGATACTATTGCTCAACTTAAGCGTTTTTTAGAAAAGATAAATTTTTATCGCCGTTTTTTGTGAAACGCCGCAGCCACACATGCTCTTTTAACCGAATTTTTAAACCACTCAAAGAAAAACGATGAACAGTCAGTCCCGTGATCAGATGGAATTTCGATATTTGAAAAATGTAAACAAGAATTAGACAATTCTGCTATCCTTAATTACCAAACACCAACTTTCTTTAACGATAAACGCCTCCGATATTTCTATTGGCACTGTTTTACATACAGATGTTCCTGGAGGATCAAATTCCCTCGGTTTTTTTTCTCCCGGAAACTCTCGTTAAATGACAAAAATATGTAACACATACGATCGCGAATTACTAGCAATTTACGCAGTGATCAATCAGGCATAATCTCGAAGCTCAAAGCTTTCTAATTTTTACTGATCATCGTCTCCTAATTTACGCATTTAAAAAGAATTCAGATTCATGCTCACGACACCAACTTCGACATCTAGATTTTATAGCTCACGTCATTGATATACGGCCGATTTGAAATTTTCTTTTCCAACTGCTTTTAAAGGCCCGCTCTTCTGCTTAGCATTTTCTTAAATAATAATAATAAATTTGATTCTTATCTTCTTGCATTAAAATTGCGACCAACAACTAAGAAGAAAATCTCCAAAAAAGAGAGCGAGAAGTTAAACGCCGCTCAATTTAAAATTAGCAGCCGGTTCTGAGAACGTAGTAACACACGCTTTTACACGTAAGCTCCATTGATCTACCTCCACTAGATTTGCCAGGCATTGCTGATGCCTTTAAGAAATAATGATGAGTTATAAAGACTATTCAGCGAAAGTAGAGATTCCAATATAACCCTACAGCTGCAGCCAATGAAGCTGGATAGCCTACATCTAATGTATTGTGACAATAGCCACTACAGAGTTCGCCCTTATGTACCGAAAGACTTTCTAAAAAGGATTTTCCCATCCCTTCACAATTTTACACACCCTGGTGTTCGTGCAGCTAAGCAACTCGTCTTATCACCTTTCATATGGACATCTATAGCCAAAGATGTTGTGGAATGGACTAGCTCATGTAATAGTTGTCAGAGTCAACCGCTACATCTACTCTCCTCTGCAATCCTTCCAACTGCCATCTCAATGGTTCGACTATATGATTATAAAACTTGTTGGAGTAAATCAACATATTCTCCAGAAATAATTACAAGATCTGGGAGAAGGGTTCCCTTTAATACTAAAATTTGATGGAGGGGTGAGTAGTATGGCGAATGAGCCTAGTTTCCACCCTTTGAAAATAACTTCACCTTATAGCTGTCTAAAAGTTAGAGTTGGACAAGACGAATCATCAAAATGATTCGTCTTTTTATAAAATTAACTTTAAAATATTTTTTTTAGCATTTTTTGGCAGTATTTATATGCCTCAATATCATTTTATTCCCTTCTAAAAATCATATATAATTATTCCTCACATTTGACTTTCTGTTAAAGGGATGATTCAAAATTATCTTTTTAACTTTGATACGAATATAGTTCAAAAAAAGTTAAGATCAGACCCTGCTTGGTGCGTTCACCAACCCCTGAATTGGGTTTGTAATTTCTAATGAATAGCTTTTTTAATACTAACATATTTAGTCTAACTTCCTATGAATAGTGGTACATTTTTATACGCATGTTGTGAAACCTTGGATTCATAAACTTTTCGGTGGGCCGTAAAAATCTTGTCACTTTAGTACCTGTGTAAGCACATTATTTTCCTATAATCCCAATTAGTTAAGCATCCCTAGTTCCAGTAACAGCTTAACAAGCACCGATCACAGTGGTGACGTAATATATAGTCAGTGGCAGACGGATTTTAGGATTAGAGTCCCTTTGCTGTCGGGCTAACCACGGAAGATTTTCCTCTCCATGTAATGCGAATGTGGGTTAGTTCGCCACTAAAGCTAGTTTGATCCAGGAGCTCCCTTATTTTGTGTTGGGCTCAAAATTACTAAGCTACAGAGTTACATTTTGATAATAGTCAAAAACCACTACCTATTTTGTAAAAAAAATAAATAAATAAATAGCATTAGAAAAATAAAATGAACACTAGAATACATGGGTGTTGCTCAAGAGCTTAAGTTGCTGAGAATCATTTAGAAAAAAAATTTATCTTTTTTTTTTCTTCTCAGAAGAAGGTGTGGTTTTTCCAATCTATTAGTATACAAATTATCATTACTCTTTCTATCGTAAACATCCTCTTTTTTTAGCCGCTCCCAACTCTCAAAAATAATAAATTCTAAGATGGGAGCTGATCGACAGACTGTAGGCTCTGCATTAAATTTAGATAACGGTAGAGATTTTATTGCTATTTTCTGTTTCAATTGATTTGCTTTTTCTTTTCTCTGAAAGCGCTGGTTTTTTTAAAAGGATGATTCGTATTTTTCGTCTTTAATTCTTCTTATACTTTTTTTTTTGTTCTTATACGATACTTTTGATAGTTCTAATATCACATTTTATATTTAAAAATATTTAGGCTTCTACTCTTAGCATATCTGTAATAGTTTTGTGACGAAGCAATTAATATTTTTTTTAAATTTTTATCAAAAATGGTACATAAGACTAATTAAAACGAAATATTCGGATCAAATGACTCAGATTATTGATTCGAATCATGTGATTGCGATTAGTGATTCAAGTCAAGGGATTCAGAACAGTCATTCGGATCAAACGATTCAGATCAGTGATGCGAATCAAATGATTTGGATAAATGATTCGAATCAAATGACGTTGTTGTTGGCGTATGCCTGTTTAGGCAGAGGGGGTACGATTGTTCTTGTTTTCCAGTGGCGCCATCTATGGACTAGAATTCGACTTCTGCCACACCATACGTCGCACCCGTTTATAGGGCGGATCTATTCATCCACAGATCGTAATTTTGACCTGAATCAGAGAACGATCGATCTCCAATCCAGTACCCCCAGAAGTTTTGATTTGTTATGGGAACATGGAGGACTTTTGCGACTCGACAGATTTAACAAGCATTAGTCACTTAATTACACGGGGAGTCTTCGGTCGGCGGGGTTCGAATCCACGAACTCTCGGACATGGGCCCAGCGCCCTACCGATCAGGCTATCCCGGCCTATCAAATAACTTGGATCAATGATTTAAATCAAGTGATTCAATCATGTGGTTCGGATCATTGTTTGAATAAAGTGATTCGAATCAAGTAAAATCAGATCAGTGATTCGAATTATACGATTCGAATCAAGTGATTCAAATCATGAGATTGTTAAGAAATGATTCAGATCACTGATTCGAAACATGCGATTCGGATCTGATTCGAATCGGATCTATGATCGATAAAGACACTGAATCGGAGCGTTGATTCGAATCAAGTGATTTGAATTATTGATATTTATGAAGTGATTCAGATCACTATTCAAATCAAATGATTCATATCAGATTTGAAACACGCAATCTAGATCAGTAATCGAATCAAGAGCTTCAAATCGGTGAATCAAATGCGATTCGGATCATTGATTTGAATCGCTTCTGGCTTTTAGGTCTCAATGTTCGACACGATTCTCCTGTAAACATTGTCCTTTATAAATCCCCAAAGAAAAAAGTCCAGCGGCATTATATCAGGTGATCTGGGTTGCCAAGGAATTGAACCTCCTCGCCCAATCCATCTTCCTGGAAAATGGTCATTCAAAGAACTACGAACGATGATACCCCAATGAGGTGGTGCACCATCTTGTTGCAAAAAGACATGTGGCTGAAGCTCTTCTAGTTGTGGAAATACGAAGTTTTCCAACATGTCTAAGTATACGACTGATGAGACCATCTTTTCTGTAAAAAAGAAAGGCCCAATGACTCGGTCGTGCATTAGTCCACACCACACATTCTGCAATCACAGGAGGATCGTATCGAACATTGATGACCTAAAAGCCAGAATTACAATCGCAATAGCCACTGTGGATGCCGACATGCTTGCCGCTACCTGAAATTGACTATCGACTTGATATTCTCCGTGCGATGAAGGGGGCACACGTTGAAGTTCATTGACAAGGGTCATGAAACTTTTTGAGTCTATCTAGCCATTTATGTTATTAATTTTAATCCATCTTTATTATTTTATGAGTTATTATACATCAAAATGGGCCCGGGACTCCCTGTATTTAGTTTTACTCACCATGACAAATCAATAATTCAAACATGTGTATATACACATACTGGCTGATAATTTAGAAGCCCCTGATATTTTCTATTAGATTTTCGCAAGTGGCAAAGTATGCAAAAACTGTTTATGACGACTCCTCATCATAATGCTAGTTAGTGTGAGGGAGCATTTCACAATAAACACAGATTGGGAAAAAGACATATCTTTCCTTTGCCAGTGTGTGTATGATCTATTAGTTAAATTATTTTCCACCGCTAAATAAAATCACTTCTAATCAGAGCCGGATTATACCTTTCGTAGGCCCTAGGCACAGCCGTTTATGGGCCCTCCCCTCCTTCCCCCACTCCTCCCCTCTTTTCAAAATATATGCTAAAATTTTCTTCGTATGGAAACGTACTACGCCATTTTAGATGTATTAATTTCAGAAATGACTAAAAGGCATAAAGCTTACAGTGATTTGTTCGATAATTTCGGTTTTCTTGTTCACAAAAATTTGTCAGAATCTGAGATTAAACTAAAAGCGCAAAATTTGATGAAAATTTACTCAGCCGATTTAGAGGAAAACTTTGTAGCTGAATTTTTACTATTTTCAAATTTGTATGAACATAAACCTGCACAAGAAATGTTGAAGGTTCAAATTAAAGATAAACTTGTGAATACTTTTCCTAACGTTCACATTGCATTAAGAATATATTTGTCGATTCTTGGATCAAATGCAGAAGGAGAAAGATCTTTCTCCAGATTAAAATTGATAAAAAATTATTTGCTTTCAACAATGAATCAAGATCGCTTGGCATCGCTCGCATTTATGTCTATCCAATCAGACATTTTGCGTAGTTTGGAATTCGACAGCATAATACAAGATTTCGTTGAATCCAAAAATCGCAAAAAAGTAATATATTAGATCATAAGATTCTGCAAAATAATTTATTACCGTAAAATACTTGTATTATATTTTTATTTGTATCTTCATAATTTTGTGCAAAATACACTTGTTGTTTTTAAAGCTAAACTATTTTTGACAACAATTTTTTTTCTCCCAAGTTTTTTGTAGACCCCTGAATTTCATAGGCCCTAGGCATGTGCCTAGTGTGCCTATAGGTTAATCCGGCCCTGCTTCCAATGATTGCAAACACTAGAAAAAATTTGAATAGAATAAAAAAAGTATTAAAAGTTTAGCTTTGGTTTTAAAAATATATAAATAATTTATTTTAAATATCAATAATTATAAAATTTGATGTCTATATACAGGAGAATGTTAAAATATCACTAATAATTTGTAGAATAAATATATATTTTTATCCATCAACACCTTTTCCTAAGCCAGTCCAGCGGTCTGGAACCCATAGGAAATAACTGTCCATGGCTTCACAGAATCGAATTTTATAAAGCTCAGGAGATACAACTGTAGGCATTTTTCCATGTCCTCCCAGAATTCCTGAAGATTTAATCAGCATCTCTACTTTTTTGTCCCACGTAAAAGTTCGAATATAATCTAGAAAACAAAAGAAAAAGCATTAAAACTAAAGTACACAATCAACATTCTTTGAATGTAGGGTTTAGTTGCACAAGTTCAATTCAATAAAAAAAGGGGGGACATTTTGTTCTAAACAAATGGTCTTAAAATAGAAAGGTTAAGTACAGGACAGAACCCATTATCCAGAAATCAGAAAACCGGAAAACCAAAAAACCGCAACGAAATTCGATAAATTTTCCCGCCATTTAAAAAAAAAAAACTTTTTTCCTCATAAGATCTTAGGATTTTTCTTTCTTTTTTGAAAGATGTTCACCTTACCATAATTTTGGAAATGATCATTAGTGTATTATTTCATCGTTTTTTCTTCTTTTTAAGATTATTTCCAAAAAGAAATTTTTTTTAGTTGGGTTTAACAATAAAAAAACGGCTTTTTGTAGCAATTCAGAAAACCGGAAAAATCAGTTATCCGGAATAGCGACGGTCCCGATAATTCCGGATAATCGGTTCCCTACTGTACACACTACAAAAACATCTTCATACATGATATTAATAAAATGGTACATAACAAAACAAGTACATTTATTTAAAATTATATAAAAGTTGCTAAATTATATAAAAGATAGTTGCCAATATTTATGCGGTAGAGCACCATGAAAAACAAAAATTGTGGATAATTCGAAAGTTCCAAAAGGCGGAAGCACAAAAACAATTTAAAAATTTATTATAATACAAGCGTATATATTTAAACATAAGACAGAAATCTCTGTTCTATATTTAACCACTGAAACAACAAATGATAACGAAAAAATTATTACCGTTATTTCATAAAAGTGTTCAGTTTCCCCTTTTAAAGGGTCACAGTACGCTTGCAACAATTTTGGTATAATGATTCTTTTTGTGGGTTCTTTACATGGTCATTTAACTTGTAATTGATAATTTATCTTAACTGCTTAATTTTTTTTAAATTTTAAAAAAAAATTAAAAAATTCAAAATTTTTAAATCTCTAAGGCTTTTTTATTTTAACATATTTTCAAAAAATGTTTTTTTTAGTGATTACAATATTCGTCTTAACAATTTTCATTTGTTTCACTCATTTGTTGAAATAACGATTAGAATATTTTTTATAGATTATTTCGTAAAAAATTAGCAAAAAAATGTTAAAAATTCCTGTTAGGTATATATAACATGCTGTAAAAATTGTATCATATCATAAGATGCTTATTTCATGCACAGTTTAAATAAGTGTATCATACTTAAGATAAAAAAAGTTTACTTCAAAACTTTATCTTAAATTTAAAAAAAATTCCTTAGGGATTTAAGTAAGATTAAAACACAAAATTATCATCTATGAGAAGAAGCACTTTAAAGTCTGTCTGCTGAGCAAGTTTCTGTATTAGGGCAATCTAAAATCATTCATAACTTTTTGAAAAATGTAAATAGAGAGATGATTTTTTTTCAGTGCATTTGAAATAGTTTGAAGTTTTATTATAAGCAATAAAAATTTTTCGATGTTTTGGTCATTTTTTGGGTACTGTGACCCCTTAAAAAAATCAATGATTGATCACATGCAATATTATTTTTGATCCCTTCCTGGGATTCATGAACAATCAGCACTGCAGATAATTCACTCATGGATTATCAGGGCTCTACTGTAGTTGAAAAATGTTCCATAAGGGAAAATTTTTTGTTTTTACCTATAATTCCAACAATGAGTTGTCCTCTTTCTTCATCTAAACCAACCAACAACGAGTAATCCATCACTGATTGTTCCAAAAGAAATTGCGTGTCATTACTGATAGCCAATGTCAGGATTGTTTTGGAATGAGGTCTGATATAAAAGGGGTTATCACAGTTTACTAAAATAAAACAAAAATATTATTAGTATAACATTCTCACATTTTTCGGATTCTTACAAATTTGAATTTGAGATTCTTTGTCATACATAGAATACAGGGTTATTCATAATTCCCTGTAAACGCCATTTTTCTCTACTACAACTGGCTTCAGTGGTACATGTTACTGCCATCTACCGGCAACTGCTTAAATTAAAAATTGAATACTTTCAGAATGATTTCATATGTTCTTTTTCGCCATACTCGTCTTCGTTTTTTTACTATGATGCTTCGAAACCCCGGAGGGAATTATTAATAACCCAGTATAAACATCATTTTACACTTTTTATTGAATTTAACTGAAAGTAATTTCCAGTAGATTAAATTGTCACAACGAACCTTGTGTGAGAATTCCCAGATAACCATGGATTTATTAAAATATAAATGTTAACAAAATTATTTTAAAATCGTGAACCTTAGATAGTCTGTTCTGAAAATGGTGTTCATTTTCACATTTTTAACTATTACCTTCGTCTCATTAAAACAAAGCATGATACTTGTTTGAAAATGGACTGTATCAGGTCACCTATGAATGTGATAACATATTCCAATCATGCATTTCAGAGTGGTATATTTGCTTCTTGTTTTCCCTTATCTATAGTATTTTTGTAAATAGATTGTTTTCAAACTGTCAGTTCAATTGAAATTGCAATTTCAATTACAGTAGTCCCAATATATTTAAATTCATCAACAGCTTCAAATTCATTATCATTCACAAAATATATAAATTAATTGAAGTTTTTATTTAATTGAAGTTAACCAAATTATAATTAATGATTTATTAAAATCCCCAAATGAATTAATTCAAAAAAAAAAAACTAATGCTAAAAAAGCAGAATATATTCTATACCTAATAAGTAAAAAAAATATTAAATACAAGGAAAACTTATAAATCAATACAAACAATATATATACAACAATCAATACAACAATACATATTTAATAAAAACAACGCTTAGAAATTACCAAACAGAAACGACAGTTAAAAAAATAAATATCAAATCCCAGGACAAAGTAGGATATAAAAAAATCTTTATCATAAAATTCATGAACAAGAAGATCCAATTTATTAAGTACAAAATTTATTACAAACAGAAAAAAAACTCAAATGTAGTGGAAAGAGAAAGCTGCAATCTGCTTCATAAAATAATCGTCCGCTTTTAGTAATAAATAATTGCATGCTTATGTTAAACAGCAACCTTCTGCTTTTATTTCTTTATAAAAGCAAAAGATGTTTAGGGAAAGCAGATGTGACTGGCAAATGATATCACACCTCTAAAGAATCAGAATTTAGTTAATTAAAAAATATAGTTTCTTTAATAGATATCAAATAAACATATTAGTAACAAAGTTTTTTTTTATCGTCTATTAATTAATGTATTATCCTAAATTATAAAACAGTAATTTATCATAATAAATCAAGATAAGGGAAAATTGAAAAAGGGGTATTAAAAAAACCTAACATGTCAAAACTCTCGTAGCAGAAGTTTCCATGTTCCTTAACTTAGACATCCAATTTCTAACACCATTTTTAAGTTTGAATGAGACAGTCTGTGGAAATAACAGGTATTGTTTAATATTCATATTTTTAAACAACCATTGCTAAACATATAAAAATAAAAATTTTAATCCCTATTAATATACTATATTTAAAATTATGTGTGTGTGAGTTATTTTATGTCTAAATATTTATTTTGAAATTTAAATGATGAAAAATACTGAAGTAAATGATGCTAAACAAATACAAAATACACATTGATAAAATACAAAATAAAATAATGCTAATCCCATAGATAACATTGTAAAGAAAAGTAGCAAAATAATTACTTTTTAAAAGATTTTCATCTAAAAGGACAACATCCTCTTCTACACCACTTGTATTGACTAGCCTGTTGCGGATGCTACCTTTCAAGTCATATTTCTTTGTAATGGTTCGCTGATAAAACAAATTTTCCATAACTAGAAGATCCATTTTTGTGGCTGAATTGGTTGTAGTATTTTTGAAACCTATCCTATAGATTCCAACAATTTTAGCCAGCAAAGTAGGTTTCTGAAAGAAAAGCTATGTCATAAAATGCAATCTTAGTATTAACAGACAGTAATTAATTTTTTCTAAGGCCAATGTATTTTTAGTAATTTTAGATTATTTTAATTTGGTTTTTAACTAATTTAGATCTTTAATAACCCACTTTTGGTGGTAGACTTCCTCCGGGTCATGAATTTCATGGACATTGTTTAGCCCTGCTAACTTTGGGGATAAGGAAGAAGAGAAGAAGAGATTTTTAAAAAAAAAATTTTATCAGTAAATTAAAAACTATTCTCTCTAATTATTGAATATTACAAAATGTTAAGCAAAATACTGATAAAACTATTAAGTTTTGAGCACAAATATTAAAAACAATTTGAAGTTATTTACCATTAATTCAAAGGTTTTGAAACTAAGCATTAATAAAAGAATGGAAAATCAGTAATTTGTGCATAAAAATTTATATTTAAAAACTCTTAAGTTCATTTCATAAATCACAGCTGACTTAGAATTTTATGATTAGAGATATAAAAATAAAATTCGTATTAAATATATTTATTGATAAATACTTTTAGATATGTCAAAATTGTTTGCAGTATTCAGTCTTAATATCAAATGGACTGAAATTAGTATTGCAACTGTGAGATTTTGTAGTATGATAAATAATATATAATTTGGTTATGATGTTTTAAACGTCCCTTATACAATTATTAAATAAAGATCTACTATACTTATTTATGTAAAACATCGAAAGAAACTACAATTGTTTTAATATCTTAAGAAATTCATTAAATTTACTTTTCTTCGAATTTTTGCTTTCTAATTTCCACTTATTTAAAAATTATTGATTAAATGATGTGGAAATATAATTATATAGACTAGATTGCCATTAAAAACTGCTCAAAATTTTAATTTAATATTTGATATTCCATGATTAAGAAGAGTTTCTTTCATTTCTTCCACTTGGGTTAAAAGAAACTTGTTTCTTCCTGGACGTTTTTTCCATGTTTTCCATCTTTAGTAGAAACCTAATTACTTACTTATTGAAATATATTAATTCAATTTAAAAACGTTTAAATGCATTGCAAAGCTAAAATTTTAAAAAAATCATTTACCTGAGAAAAACTTACTTCACATCAAAGGTTAAAATTCGATAGAGATATCACAATTCATTTAAGCTAAAACAAGCATACCTTAAAATAGGGAGAAAAATAAAGGATATGCAGAAATACTGGTGTTTAAAATTGAAAAAATATTAAATTTTGTGGATTATTTGCAGAACTACTGGACAGATTTTTAATAAAATAAAGTATGATAGGTTATAAATAAAATAACAAATGCTCACACATGAATGTACGTAACACTCATCCAAGTTAGTTACAAGGTATTAAATAGTAGTTATCGAATCGGAAAAAAATGCAAATAAGGGAATAGTCCCTTCTTACACATATAGAGACTTTACATTGCAGTTAAATAGTAGAAATGATGCAATTTAGGATTCCCTGAGGCATATGGCTCTACTCGTTAAGCAACTTTGTTTTGAGGCCCTAGAATGTTGTCAGAATGATATTGCAAGCTCCAATAATTCTTCTCGAGCATGATCTTTTAAAGTTCATGCCTGGAGATATGGCTTGCCAATAGGTGCAACAAATATCTTCCCTTTCCAGGAATTCATTGGCTGCATGAGATCTATGAGGATAAGTATTGTAATCATTCAAGTGAAATCAGGGCTAATTGCACTACTGAAAAGACAAACATAGGACTCCAGGACCCTATTCCCCTCACCAATCAAAATGTCTCTTTCAAAGACATGGAGTTCAACATAAAGTAGTCCCATACCCTCAAACCTTCTCTGCAGGAATGGCTAAAGACACTTTGAGTAAGGAGTGGGTTCCTGGTTTCATATGGAGAGAACAATGAACTTGCAACAGGCCTTCAAATGCCTGTGAACTCTACTTTATGGCCGCAGAGATTAGACGGTGTAGCCAGGCAACATATTGGATGATCACAGAGACTTGAAAGAGGAACCATGACTTATGAGAGGTATGGAGATAAGATCTTCGAGCCCTATCAAATAGTTGGTCCATATTTTATTTAAATGGATGACAATGCCTGTCATAATAGACCTCATCAGGTTGGTGATTTTCTCAAAAGTATAGATATTTGCCAAAAGGATTACCTAGACATATGTTCAGACTTGAATAGTGTGTTTCAATACCTGTGACAGCCATCCAGGACCTGAAAATAATGTAGCTGAACAAATAAGACCGATTGCCACAGGACCTCTTAGAATCAAAAAGGAAAAATACATTTTCAAAAGCCTTACAAATAGTTCCATGAACTAATATGTTCTAAAGAACTTGATTAACGAAAAAAAAAACTGCAATTACAGAGACATTTTTTAATGATGCCAACGAATGACTTATAAGCCAATATTAAAGTAGCAACATGGAAATTATAGCTTTGACATTGTTTACAATTTTCGAAATTACACGGTCAATTTCATTTTTCATATTAATGATTTTTTTACTCATTATTAAATTTAAAAAAATCATCAGAAATCAAATTTAAAAAAAGAAAGATATTTCTGCGTACATATATTTATTAGCAAATGCTCACAAAACCCAAAATGAAAAAGGTAGTTAACTGAGAAACAGTGATGCTATGTTAAGTTCAAAAACATTTCGAAAACCAAACATATATGAATCTAAAAAATGCAATAAATTTGAGTTTCTTAAAAAAGAAAGTAAAAGTTAAGGTTTGGTATAAAATGAAAATTTCAAGCAATTTACCTGCTCTAAATAGGCTTTATTTAAGTACTGGAAATAAGATGGCGCCAAATCCATAAATGATTGCAATTCTAATCTGGGCATTTGTTTCAGAATAAAACGATCATCTGTGGAAAAAAAATACATTCAGAAATTTACATTTACAATATACTTTTATCACTTTAATAAAATTTCAATGCTTCATGTTATTTAACTTTATGCTTCAATGTTATTTAACAATGCTCCATGTTAACTTACTTAAATACTGATTATTTTTATTTATACACAACTGCTGATTAATTTCACTACACCTTTTTTTTTTCTTTTCATGGAAAGCATGCAAAATATGCAATATTTAAGTTACTGTTAAAACTGCTTCCATTAATATCTGCATCAGATACATATTAATGGAAGCAGTTTTAACAGTAACTTAATATTAATACAATAAGGATAAAAATATTTTTCAACATACACATGTTAAAAAAATCCTTGTTAAAAAAATTTTATTTTTTTTTCAACACTTATTGTTACCACACGGTTTTGTAAATCCCGATATTTTTAATATGTATTAATATAACAACGAATCACGCATTTAAATGCGTCCTTAATTTTTGCCACAAATAAAGGGTACATAAATCTATGAGGCATTGCAAATCTAAGAGTTTTCTTTTTAATCGTTTTTCAACAATTATTGAACGATTTTTACAGGATTTAAAAAATCTTGATATTTTTAATCTCGTATTATAAGGACTTAAGATTTTCGAATCAGGCATTGTAACCATATCATTTTTAATGCACTTTATCTCCGCTGATTTCATCATCAATCCACGTTATTTTTCAAATTTTCTTTTATTTTTAAGTTGCTGCTAGATATTTCCATATTTTTTTAATACATTATAATAACCCGTGAAATTTAAAGTGGGTTTCTTAAACTGTTTACTGCTTTTGAACAATGTTATTAATTTTTTGTAACTTAACAGAGAGCTTAAAAAACAGTTTAAATTTTACATTCATAAAATCTCTTTCAATTCACTAAATACAAATGTCCTAAAGCTAAAAATATGCTGATTTGAATCCCAACTGAATGTTGAATCTTATTCAATAATTTAATTTTAAATCATACAATTTCTTTAATTGAAATATAATAATTCTGCTTCTGAATGTCTCAAACATAAAAAAATGTTTCTTTAACTCTTAGCTTATTTTGTTCAAAAATTATATTACTTAACTAATTTTAAAAATTATCAAAACAAGAATTTGGTGATACTCTAATTTATTTCAAGCATTCTTAGAGACATCAAAACGTAACTTTAAATTTTCCCACATTGCTTTATTTTGTATTAATACTTTTACAGGAACGCAATAATAGGTGAATATTTAAAAACTACACATTTATGTTTATTAAAAGTAATCCAAATTTAAAATTAGCAATAAAACTCCAAATTAAAAAAAAAATAAGAGAAGATATGCAATACTTTTCCCTTTGGTTCTATGCCAGCTAATAGTGTTTATATAAAGAATAAAAAAATAAATTATTAAAGAGATATTTTCTAACAAAATCAAACTTGATTTGGTTTTAAAAAAAAACCATTCAATCAATTTCATACAATCCTGATCGAAATTCATGCATAGCAGTGTTTGTTGATGAAAAAATAAAAAGGACTCCATTCAGTCTTTCTTTTAATTGAATTAAATACTGTTTACGCTTCAAAATGAAATTAAAATATACAAATGTAAAACATACCATGAGTTTTGCAAAACATTGATCCTGATTTTCCACCTCTAGCAATCCACTGCACACAATGAGATAATGAACGTATAAAACGCTCTTCCCCTTCAGTAAAGATCAGGCTTCTGAGTTTCCTAAATTGTTCAGCATAATAAACCCTGCAGTAAAACTTAGTTGTATTATCAGAAAATTGGATCTCAAGGTGCAAAGTTGATGTTTTACCGGCAGTTTTCAAGTGTGTTTTGTCAGTTGAATCCAGAGAGAAATCTAAAATTAAAAGGAGTGTAATTTAGGAAACAAAACAAATATTGGCAAAAATTTTAAACAACATGAAAAATGAGATATTGTTTTATTTTTTCAATGGAATCAAAGTTATAGCTGAACCAATCTTACGGATGACTTTTAAAATATAGATAGAATACAACAACGATTATCCAACATCTTCAGGATCAGAGGTATGTTGGAAAAAGATGATAGGAGGCCGTTTTAAGTGTAAATGATTTTTAAGTGCATAAGCATTAAACTATGAGCTAAATTACTTAAAAGAAATAATAGCTTTAGTAACGTTTATAATTTTCAATGTTGAATATAATCATAGTGTATTTTGAAGAAGAAAAAAACAAAAACATTTATAAATTTTTTCTTGCAGCAAATTTTTTTACTTGTTGTCACAAAAGTAAGTGGGTAACACCATCTGTATTACATATGATGGTATTATTACTCATTAATAATGTTGAATATGAGTTAAAACACAAATCTATAGCGTGCTTCGGAAGCAGTGAGTGATCAATTATTAAAGTGTAATTTAATTCAGCGTTACACAATTGGAGTTATATACTTCATTCCATCTTGTCTTCTGTGAAAGGCACTCAGACCTGATCACAGCCATTGTCATGTGTGTCACTTATTTAACAGTGTTCAAAGCATAAGTAAAAATTGTCAATGACGATCTGACTTTACGCGTCCCCTTTGCTTAGAATTATAAATAAAATGCATTTAATAGAGAAAAACTTCAGATGTATTTCATAAACAAAATGTATGCATTTTGTGATATTCATTTACAACCTAGTAATGTTAAATCTCGGAGCAACCCAAGAATTATTTGTCAGAACGTATTGTTACATTCGTTGCCTTCCCAAATATTGGCAAGTTAAGGTGGGAAAAAGTGAACTGTAAAGGGCGCAAAATAAAAAACGGACCATCCTGAATAACTTTTGATCAGATCTTCACGTTCTAGGACTCAATCCTAATGGTTCAAGGGGTTAAACTCAAATATGTTAACTAATTAGTACAGGCAATATTTTAAGTTACGAAATCTGACACAAAAATGCACCTTCTCTGAATAAACAAACCTTTTTTCAACTGATTTAGATTTTTGTCCTGTTTGACTAAAGTTTGGGCCCCTTAATTCCATCACGGTTTTCACAAATTAAATATAAAAGCTTGGTTTAAATTTTAAAAAAAAGATTAAATATTTATCTATAAAAAGAAGCCTACCAAAGGTGTCCTCGCTACTAAGCTGACCACCCTCAGATTTCAGAGAAACATCACTTTGCATCTTTGAAATTTGTCTATGTTTTAATAAAGGACTAGATGTCAAGCTATCTTTTTGTGATACATTCAAAGTATTTAAATTGAGTTTCAATTCTTGAAGTTTTTGATCATAATCATCAGTTGCTAAGGCATAAGCGATTACAGAACTAGGCTCTTCTTCATGGACAACAATAGGTAACTAAAAAGAAATAAACCACAATTTTATAAAAACAGAATATTTTGGGCATGCTTACTTAATGAATAATAATATACATAAAAGTGTAACATATTATAAAGATAAATAAAAGTGCAACATATTAGTAACCTTAATAATAATAACAAATTAGAAAACTTATAACTAAATACTATTCAAGCTTACAATTATGATTAATTTTTTACCAACACTATACTGAATTAAATTACAGGGTAGATGAAAATTACTATTCAAACATAGTAAAATAATAAAATCTGTTTGAAAAAAAAAATTTCAATCAGTTTTTTTTCTTAATTGAATTGAATGATAAATTTAAGGATGCAAGAAAATAAGAAGAATAAACAATATGTTTTTAAAACTGATCAGAAGTAAATACAGTGACAAAATAAAATATACAGTAAGTGTAAATTTCATATGAATCGAAATATTTTTGCATGCAATTATAAAATTTGTTCAAAAGATCCTAGGTAATTTTTTTTTTTAAATTTTAACATCATTTTAGGAAATAAGAAGAAAAAACAATATGTTTTTAAAACTGATCAGAAGTAAATACAGTGGCAAAATAAAATATACAGTAAGTGTAAATTTCATATGAATCAAAATATTTTTGCATACAATTAAAAAATTTGTTCAAAAGATCCTAGGTAATTTTTTTTTTAAATTTTAACATCATTTTAAACTATTAAATTTCAACTGACAAATTATAAAATTATTTAAATATTTTCAGAATAATGAAATTTAAAAAAAATAGTACTTTTATTTCACAAGAACTATTCAAACAATTTTGTATTTCGTCATTTATATCTAGTTTAAAATGGAGTAAAAATTTATGTATCTTACAATTCAATAAGTTTTCCATAAAATGATAGGAATAATTTCTAAAATTTACTTTTCGCATGGAATTATCTTTGGAAAAACAAATTTTATAATTGTGTGCACAACTTATTCAATTCACTTAAAAACTTTTTAAGATGCAGTGAAATTAAAAAAGAAAAAGTGAAATTAACATCAAGAGACCTAAGTTTTTGATTGCTCTCGTGACTAAATTATTGGAACTATGTTTTGAAGAGTGCATCTACCCTCCATATTTTGTCCATATCCATTGAAAATAAGGGCATATTTATTCAGAGAAAGTATGTTTCTGCGTCTGCTTCAGTAACTTAATTGCAAGCCAGCACTAATTACCATATTGAACGTACAACTATTAAGATTGGCACTTAGAACATGAAAATATAATTATTAGGACAAAAGTTATTCAGATTGTTCAATTTTATTTTATGCACTGTATGTACTATCTTCATAAAATATATAAAGAGTGGATAATGGTGAATGCTATAAAACTGTGTAAAGGCACCAGGGTGGCCACTCAAATCAGGTTTCAAATTTCCCTGATTTTTCCAGGTAAAAATCCTAAAATTTCCAGGTCAATGTGCTTTTTTCCTCATAAAGTGTAGGATGGGTACAAGAAACATGTCAATATTATAAAGTATTTTATTTAAAATATTTTTTTAATGCTATTTCATCATCTTTGACACAGGGGATAGAGAGCTAGCCAGGTCCTCTATTCTTTAAGAAACCATTGGAGTTTCATGTGGCATTTTAGTTTAACAGAGTTATAATGGACCAAATTTTGATGCAAGCGAAGTATTGCTAAGTTGATGGTATTTCAACTGTTTGGCAATAAATTTTTGTCTAAAAGTGCGTATAACAGATAGTAAAATAATTTTAATTAAGGAAATTAGTAAATAATTTAAATTAGTAAAATTAAGAAAAATCAAAGAAACAATTCCAGCTTTTCTTTAAAAATCCCTGATTTTTCTAGGTTTTTTCCAGTATAAAAAAATTCCCTGATAATTCAAGGTTTTCCAGGTGGGTGGCCACCCTGTATAACGTACAAATAAAAACATATTTAACAAACATAAAATTTTTTTTTTTAAATACCTTAGGCGTAGGTAACAACAAATGTTCCAATGGAGAGAAAGGGCTTTCAATCGGAGTGAACGAAGAACTATTCAAAAACTGAGATAACATAGTTTTAACACTTCTTTCTCTTTTTTCAGGTTTAGCTCCATCAACAGAAACTGAAAAAAAAATAATTGATAGGCTAGAGCTTTACAAACAACTGTTAAAAAAAGAAAGATAAATAATTAGTATAAAATACAGTTAAAAAAGAATAACCATATACTTTGTTTTTCTGGAGTAAACTTCAAGCTTTGATTGCTCTGTGGAGTTGTGCTGTCAACATCTGATTTAGATCGAACACGATGCCTAGGTGTTACAGGTAAAGGCGATTCCTCTTCAAATTTTTCTTAAAAAAGTAAGAACAGAAAATACAGAAAGAGGATCGAGGTACAACTACCAGTTAAATAAGAAATATCATCTTAATTTATATTATGTAACTACTCATTAATACAATTTTTTATTTTAAAGCGATTAAAGGAGTTTATTTTAAATTACCTTAAACCAGGGGTGTCAAACTCAAAAGCTAGCTTGGGTCAAATAAACAATGCTTAACTTTAGGTGAGCCGCAAAAAAAAAAGAAAAATCAATGTTCATAGAAACAGATATTTTTATTTCGAATAGTACATTGTAATAAACATAAAGTTAAATTATTGTTTGATACTTGACATCTATTCTCTGCTACCATCTTTCCTATTTCGGGAGAAATTTTATTGGCCGAGACTACTTTCAAAATTAACCCAACGTGAGCGTTATTAATACGGTTTCGGACAGGAGATTTATTTCCATTCAAACAGAAAATAATTGCTCTCACTGATAAGTACTTCCAAACATGGAAATAATTTCTTATGCCAATTTTCGAGTATTTTCAAACCTTGCCGGTAAATATTTGTTAAATTCAGGCACACCCACTTCAATGAATTTTGCGTTCAAATTTGAGTCGCACTGAATCTCAATCACTTCCATTTGCATATTACTGGGAACTGAGTCTATATTTATTGAGAAAATCGAAGAAAACAAACAAAATTTGTCTTCCAAAGAATTAAAATCTTTAAACCTTGTTTCAAATTCTGTTCTAAGATTTGAAATTTTTTCTGCGTATTTTTGATACGATGCAGTATCCCTGGAATGGCAGGTGACGCAAGCCAATTAGAATCTTACATTTCCGCGTGTACAATTTAAAGTGATCCGTATAGTTTATAAAGAAAGTATATTATAATTTTATATGCTAGTTTGCTTTCTAATTCACATTTCCACTTTACTTTTACCTTGCGTCGGATATATTCACTGGGCCGCAAAAATGTTCATCTCGGGCTGCGAGTTTGACACCCCTGCCTTAAACTATTGTCACAAAATTGTAGAAAATGTTTTGTCTAGAATTACATTATACTTTTATTGCAAGTATATATTTTTTAGATCATAAGAAGTTGATAAGCAACGCATATTTTCTTATTACCAATTCAATATTCGAGGAAACTTATTTATTCCACAATTGCATTTAAATTTCAGACTTAAATACGAAGTCAAATTTTTCGAATTAAGATTATATAGAAATGATTTTCTAATTATCAACAAAATATCAGTTAAAAGTATTTTTCTACAAAAGCTTTAGTTTCAGCTTAAAATAAAATTTATTGAATTCTCATGTATATTTTTACATGTTTAATTTAATATTACCCATTAAAGTAAGTGATCACTGAAAATTTAAATCTTCCAACAATATTAAATGATTTTTTATTTACAAGCTAACAAAAATTATTTGACATTGTCAACATTCAAGTCTATATCATTAGAATTACAAATTTGCTTAAAAGTAGTAGGATTTCCTGAGTGAATACTTTAAGACAAATTTAACCTCGTATTAGTCACATTGAGGTGTTTCTCGTAGAATTGTTAAAGTAGAACCAATACTTGAAGAAATCGCTAGGCTCATCGAATTGTGGAAAATGTTTTGATTCAGAAGTCTCAATGGAATTTATTGTGCTATTTTAAAGTCAAATATATCCAAAACTTTATCGATGATAAAAAAATAAAAAAAATTTAAAGCAAAATGTACTTTGATCCTTCAATTAAATGCATACAAATGGAAACTAAAAAGCAAAATGAGTGCAAATACAGGATTTACATGCATTCTCAGGTTAAATTTTCTTCTTTAGTTGTTTGAGAAGCACATATATTACGCTCTTAAAATATGGTTACATCACTGTGTTAAAACATCTGTCGATAATTGATACAATTATATTATGCATCTTCTTCTGGTAACAAAAATTCATAAGGTTGATTTAATCTTATTCAAAAAAACATTGATTAAATTATATGATAAAGAGAAATCAAACAGAGTTTACGCAGTAATAAAAATGTCATTATTAACAACAGAAATTTAACTGTTATATTGGACTGTTAATATTTACTGTTACCAAATAAATCCAAGCTTCAAAATTTTATCAAATGTTCGGATTCAGACAAATTTTAACATGAATACAAGAAGAATTTCTGAAAATTATAATTATGATAATTTAGAATGTAGAGGCCCTTTAAGAAATATTAACTGATTACATCCAGAAGACATCCCAATTTGTTCAAATCTATATAGTTCTCTTGCTAAAAATTTGATAAAGACTTATTTTAATGAAATCCTTTTTTTTAATTAGTCCAGAGCACAATCATCTAATTTTAGCTAGCTCTACTCAAAAAAATTATAGAAAAATAACATTTCTTTAATTACAAGTGCACAACTTTGCTCAAGTTCAATTTTATTCTCAAAACTATAATTCTATGATAAAGCGTAGTTAAAAAATAATTTATAAAATGTTACTTGAAAAATTTTTAAAATGGAATTAAAATTCAACATGTTTCAAGCATTAAAAAATAGGCATCCATTTGCTAGATTTGCCAGACATCATCTTCAGTTCCTCAGGATTATTTATTTGGCAATTTAAAACGGTATAAATTTGCATACCTTTTAAAACCACATAAGTATCATAATCCTCTAAAGAAGCATTCAATCCAGCTGATATGCCAGGAGTCCCATGATAAACAAAACTTGTGTCATAACTTGAGAGTTTCCTTTCTCCTAAAATAAGTAATTAAATTCACTTTTTTTCTAAAGATTCATTAGCTTAAAAAAGAAACTTATACTCACTTTCAAAAAGAGTATTGTTAAAACGTTTACAATGAAAAACAAGCAAATCAGGTTCACTGTCAGCTCGATCTTTCTTTAGCTTTGACATATTAACTGTTTGCATTTCATACTCTGTCAAATCAACCCATGAATATGAACGAGAGCTGGAAGATAATTTTTTTAATACACCTTTTCCAAACATCTCCGCATATTTTTTAGTCTTTTCTGATTCAAATTTTGAGAATGATGCTAAAACACTATTTATCTTTCCCAAATCCGTCTCTCGGCCACTATTTACACTTAGCACTGTAGAATTAAAGACATCTTCATCAGCAGAATAGTCAGAGCTTTTAATAACTGATCCATCCTGCAAAGTAATTAGGAAACTTCAATTTGCAGTAATACTTAAGATATAAAAATAGCTACTTTAAGGAAAATAGAATTAAGTAGAGGTTTCTTGAAAATAATGTGGAAATTTTTTGCTATATATTACATAAACAAAAATTAATACTGCTAAGCAAGAAATTATAATATATTATCTAAAACTATTAACAGTTCAATGCAAAATAAAAATTTAAGTACAAACATCAAACAAAATTACTTTAAAGACTAGCCTTTTATATTAGATTTTTTAATTAGTTTTACATGATTGTCTTTCTCAATCTCCATACAATTGATTTACTATATTTTTTCATTTTTCATTATTATTACTTTTCACCTCACTACACATATACATCATTCACATTCAAACAGAAATAAAATGTAATAAAAATTTAACCAAAATTAAAAACACAAAATTCTGTAAATATTAGGCATGTATTGTCGAAACATTAAAAATAATAACTCTCAGAACTTCAGCTCTTGCTTTTTCCCAACTCAAAGATGCAAGCTTTAGTTCAATGGTATTACAATTAGGTCAAACATTTAATATTTGCCTGAAAATAGGCGATTTGAGGAAATTCTAAATTTATGAGTTATTTTCATTCTGCTTGCCCAATTATATATGCACAAAGCTAAGAAAATTCAATAATAAAAGCTAAAGAAAGTAACATTAGAGCTGGAACAAGTAAATAGTACATAAGCATAGTATAAATTAGTTCAGAATTAGATTAACTAGGAAAGTTTTTTATACACAAAATAAATAGATAGAAAAATGAATTTGTTCTTTTATAAAATTTAACACTTAGATATTTATAAAGAAATAGAGTAAAAGCTTAAAATTATTACAAGAAAATCAATATTATTATTAGCTTCTGTAAACAATAAATTGAGCATTAAGATTTATAAAAAAAAAAAGCAAGTGATAACTATGAATAAATTAAATATTTAAAAAAATAGTTTATTAGAACAATGCAATAAAAATACTTAAAGGTTACAAGCAAAAGCATTATATATATATATATATATATATATATATATATATATATATATATATATATAGTAACAGGACTACATCCCTGTTATCTTTGTTGTATTCAGCTTTAATAATGCAGTCAAAAGCCATGATACATTCTAAAAAGGTTTACTTAAAGATAGGCTGGTGGTTATAACAGTTCACATCCCCACTCCACAAGGGAGGGGATGTGGACAAATCTCCAGATGGTTCCGACAGATGTTTTATGGAACACGTTATTCAGCAAGAGACATGCGAAAATCATCGGTCTCGCATTAAATACTTACAGATTTTGATGTAAACAGGTTCCAGTCGTACATACCTTTGTAACTCTACGCATTATGGAAAATCATTTAATGCTTCCTAATATGGAAGTGAAAGAGGGACAAGATTCTAAAAATAACTCCTCCTTTGAAATATAAATCTAATTATGATTCAATGGTATGTTTTCAGCCTTGAAGTCCCAAAATAGAATTTCTACACCTATTCTTTACCAAAGACATTTTATGAAAACGAAAGAGTTTTAATCGTTTTATTAATACAAAAGTGTTTATAATTTTTGTATTATATATATATATATATATATATATATATATATATATATACATATATATATATATATATATATATATATATATATATATATATATATATATATATATATATATATATATATATATTAGTTGAATTTTCAAAAAATTAAGGTATTCGATTATTCTCAATCAAAATATATTTATTTCATAAAAAGTTGATGATTTATAAAATTGCTTGACTATCCAAGAAATATTTCAGACTTATTAACTAGGCAAAAGTTTTTTATCAATAATTTAAAAATACATTATTTGTTCTAATTTAAAATTATTTAAAATAATTTAAGAACTAACATAAAAAACATAGCATATTGGAGGAAACCTGTTAAGCAAAGTTTAACAGGTTTCCTACAATATAAAGACAATGACTGTTATGTAAATACATACATTGCGAAATATGAATGTGATATAATGTTTCTTATACTCAAAGGCAAAAAATAGCTGTAGCTTTTTACTTGACACTTTTAACGAATCGAGAAGGCAAATACTTCAAAAATATTTTTTAAAACAGAGAGAAGCAAAGTCCGAAATTTTTTTGTTGAAATTCATATTGATTGATTGATTAATTAAAACTAAATAACTCGCAAGAACAAGTTTGATAATAAATCTTACTTCAGAAATTTTACTAGACTGTTGAGTAAGCTTTGCTTGCAATTTTTGCTCTTTTTTCCTTGCAGATATGAATTCTTGTATCCTAAAATTGCAGAATTATTAAGCTAAAGTGCTTTTCAAAAACTATAAACTAAAAAAAAAACAGGATATTAACCATAAAGAAACATCTAATTAACATTTAATATGTTTTTTTTAGAAAAATTATCACAAGAATTTTAATTTTAGAACAAACTACTCACAAAAATCAAGACTAAAAATTTAAATCAGCAACAGTATTTTTAGCTGGTGGTATATGTATATATAATAATAAAGGGAAAAAAAACATAATTTCATGCAGAGCACTATAGAATTAAATGGAAACAATTATATAATCTTATTTTTTAACAGAAAATGTTATTTCGAAGGGGGGGGGGGGAAATAGTCTAAGCAAGAAATTTTGGAAAATAAAAGTTTTTTAAACGATTCATAAATTAACATTTCTTTTCTTAATACACATAAAAAGTCAAAAACGTAGTCAAGTCAATCTATAGTTTCATAGTCAATTATTATATTTAAATAATAATTTTTTGAACAAGTAAATTTAAGTACTTTTCTTTTTTTTGGGGGGGGGGGAATCTATAATAAAAATTTATTTTTTTCAGAAAATAAGTAAACAAATTAATGAAATTAAAATAAGAAAAAAATTAGAGCACATTATATTTAACACATTTTGATAGACAACTAAACAATGTCAGACTTTTAATAAAATTTGGAAATTTTGAAGAAGAAAAAATGAGAGCTGAAAAATATTGATTAGTTTTAGCTTTTACTTTAATTAATTTTATTGTAAAATTTATCATGTTTTAAATAACATGAAATATATAAATATAAAAATACAGAAAAAAAAATTATTAGCAATTTTTTATTATTAGATGTAGAACAAGCTAGTTTGGAAAATACAAAGCATTTCATTTAACTAAAACTTGCAGTTCTTTTGATGCAATATACATTAGCATTATAAATTGCTTTGACGATAATAAAATATGAAAAAATATTGTTTTGAAACTTCAAAAAAAAAAAGAATACTATACCGGCAGCTCATTCTTCATTTCCACAAATTAGCTAAGCTATCTTCTCAACTTACTTGCATCTTATAAAACATGAACTTATATCTTATAATAAATTTAAAATTAAAGAAATCAAAATATAATTTGTAACAGAATTACCTGTTGTTCCATGTTTGTACTACATTTGCGATATGACATTTTAATAATATAAGTTGATCTTCAATATTCCACATCCATTGGCATACTTCTGAATTACAAAAAGGAAAAGAAAGAGAAAAAAGGTATCAGTGACATTAAGTATGTCACAATAATATTTAGGTATCAGTAAAAGATTAGGTTGTAAAGTACTTATCATTATTTACACACGTAATGTATCTAATATACTAACATATCACACATAAACCAAAATTAGTATTTTTCTTCTGTTATTTAGTTGTTTTACGAATAGTTAATCACAATTGATAGTAGAATTTTTTTGGTATCCAATTGAATATTTATCTTTTTCAGTCATTCATTTAAAAAAACAACCAATCTTAAGTAATAGTTTTTAATAGGTAGAAATCTCTTTTCTTCACGAGAAGCACTATTTTCATTATTATTTATTGTACATTATTAAAATATATATTTACTAATATAACTACAAATGATGGTAGGTGTTTCGGCATCCAATTGCATATGGATTTTCTTTAACCTTTAATTTCTTAAAAAAAAAAAAAAAACTTGATTTTGTAAAGTGTTTTAATAGGTAAAAAACACTTTTGTATATGCTATTTCTCCATGTAGCTACAAGTAAACTCATATTTTCTTTCTTTCTGAAATTCAGCAATAGTTATAAATTTTTATTTCAATTTTTTAAATAAGTAAATAAATAAATAAATTTTTAAAAAAATTAAAAATTGCGCTAATTAATAAAATTCTGACAAGTTTGGTCATATTGGTTAGCGGATTGTACAAATGTATCATTTCAATTTTTCACAAAATATTTTTAACAGTCCTGAATAATAAAGAAATATTCGTAAATTCTATGAAACTTTGATTAACAGTTTATTTTATAAGGTGCTGCTGCTGCTAAAGTTTTGCAGGCTTTTAGTAGAAGTAGAATGTATTAAAGAATAACCACAGAGTTTGGTAATAAATGCAATGAACATTCTCACTTAGCAAGGTAACAAAGAACAATTTAATGGGAGTTTTAACAGCATTGGATTATGTGATTTTTATTTTTGCTAAAAAATCTAAATTTTAACAGAAATTTGCAAAATAGTTCCGGGTATAAACTTAGTTAAAATTAACAGGGTTTCCTGAAATCCTATTTTATGTAAGAAATAACTTCTAATTTTTATGTTTAATTTTTCTTTTCTTTTTTAAGAATTGTTCAAGAAATATTTTAGAAATTATATAAAATCGGCATGAAAAAAATAAATAAAAACTGAGGCGAAACCACTTGGGGTAAGAGTAAATGCATTAATCCAATTTATTTTAATTAACCTAGTCATCTGAAATCTAATTAAAATGTAGCCTTCTCCTCTAGAACTACTTTTTTTTAATTGGGAAGCCATGATTAAATAAATACATAAGCTACAAATGCATTGCCTTATAATACAATGTTGTGTAATACAATAATATACGCTGAAAAACAAAGCATTATGCAGAAAAAGAAACTCGTGAGTACCAACATGCTAATATAACGCAATCATATCATACTAGTACCGAATACATTAAGATCTGTGCACAAACCTTTTCGAGATTCAATGTCTTCATTAGATTTCAACTGCATACTTTCAATAGTGGGTGAAGTAAGACGCAATTGGATATCTTCAATTTTTTCTCGAAAGGGAAGAGATTCTAGCTATTTAACAACAACAAAAAAAATAGGTGAGCTTTAAAAATATACTTTGATTAATGATATATTTTTAAACAAATTTATAATTGAAGAAAAATAAAATTTACGACTAATCATTTAAAATTTATTAATTAAATTTAAATAATAATCAACTCCGATTGAATCTATACATTTTTGTAAAGAGAAAAAAATATTATAGAATATTATGATTAAATGTGTCTTTTATAACATATTTCTAAATACTCAATCATAGAATTAAAAATAATAATAGCCATTTAAAATCAATATAATTAGTAGTACAGCAGAGGATATGGTGAATAAATAGAGAAACTCCCCTTACTTCAGTAGAGGAATTAAATAAATTTTTAAGAAATGGAGTAAGTATGACAAACGCATTTTACCAATTAAACTAGGGTTTAAATTGACATTTTTAATTGAAGCATAAACTACACTTTAAAAGACATAAACTTTAAGTATTTTAGCTATTTTTTCCAAACCATAATACGATAGTAATATCCTAATACCAATTTTCTTTGTATTATTAATATCCTCTAATTTTAACACTTTTAATGACACTTTGAAGATAGTTATTTAGGAAATTTTGTTAAGATCAATATATATTATTTTTAATGTAGTTTTAGAATTATATGCAACAAAGATTGGTTTAAAAAAAAACTCTTTGTCTATATTTTGCTAAACATAATTTTTATTATTTAAGGTTTCTAAAATCAAAATTTCGTTTCTCATAAACTTTAGGGATGAAAAACAGAAAACAGTTTTAGTTTTGCAAATTTTAAAAAACAGCAATATTTTGCTTCAGTAAATAGGTATACCTTTAGAATGTTTATCAAATCATCTACAAAATCTTCAGAAGTAGTGTCATTATACTCAGTCAGCAGTGCATGCAAAAGAGTGTGAAGATCACTGTTAATACCATGTCCCCTAAAAAAATAACATTTTTAAATTGCAATCAATAAACATTAATGAAATTAATCAGCATATTGATAACAAAAAAAATTGCAACACAGCAATATTTATAATAATAATTATAGGATCACTGTAGATAGCTTTTAAGTAATTAGAATTTTACAACGATGGGCATGGTTGAAAGAAAGTTTTTTTTTTTTTAAATCTATGCAATTGTGAAACAATTTAAATAAAAACAACATTATACACCATGAAAATTTTTATTTTATTTTATTCAGCACAGTAAAAATCCCTGAAACTAATTTTTTTTTATGAAGAACTAAAATGAGAATTAAGTATGACATATAAAAACAATATTTAAAGTTTGATAAAATTAATAAATACAATCGAATTCCTTAATAGTGACCAGGATTTAATTAAAAAATTGAAAATACTTGGTTGGTACAATGTTAAGTTTATTGGAGCATAGCTCGTTTTTAAAGAGTAAAATCCAGTTTTACAGATTAATATTTTTTAGATTCATAAAATTTCTATGTACTTCCACCTCCCCAGGTTAACTAAACCCCTTTTAGAGCAATTCATTTAAAAATCCGAAGAAAGCTAAAAATTAGTGATGAATAAAAAATTTAGTGAACATGTAAATTTTTTCAGAAAGCAGGTGTAAAAATTACAATGTTTTTTGGATGATGAGTCTTATTCGAAGAACAATAACACAAAGACAGTTCAAAATATGTGAAGAAGATAAACAGTTTAAAGAAAGAAACAAAAAGACAGCTCATAGCAAATTAATTAATTTCCTTTGTAATGTAAAGGAATAAAAAATAAAGTATTTCATGTTTAGTTTAGAAAGTATTTATTTGCATAACCCCAAATGCTATGTATGAACTTTCGCGATTTTTTCATGAGTGCATTTTTTTTTTTAGCACTCAATTATAACCAGCAAATATTGCGTAAAAATTCGCAATCGTTATAAGCTAGTTCGACTGTAGCAAATAAGAAAAAAATAACTACAATTAATTTTTAATTTAAAATAAAAAATTTCCCTTTTTTGATACTTTTATAGAATAACCTTTTTGCATGAATTCAAGGCAATAATGAGATTTTAAACTACGGCATTTATAGGCATATTAGTTTGGATAAAGTCTATAATCTTGAAGCCAAATTAATAATATTTAAAATGAACGGCCAGGTAGATTTAAAAATGTTACTAAATGTCTCCATAGTAAATATTTTCTGAAACATTTATGCAATTTTTTTTAAAAAGTGATCATTACATAAATAAATTTTTAATTTTTTTACAAAACAGCATGAATATAATGAGAAAAGAGACAATTGAAATGCCTACAATAAAAAAAAACTATTTTACTTGATTTTTAACAAGCAAATATGATGGTTTGCTCAACATCATACATTTTTATCAAAACATTTTGTGTCACATTATTTTAATTCACATTATCAATCGTGCAGTTCTTAAAATAATAGTAGAAACATACTGACACTATTCATAAATGTTACCATTTTGGAAAAATTAGAAAAATTTTGTGTTAGAATATATTTTTTGAACGCAGAATTCTTCGGGAAAAAAAACATTATTTTCTTAATTTGTTTAAAACTCTTATTTTACAGTAAAATGAGGTCACTAAAAGAAAAAAAGCTATGAACTTTGTTTCTTTAGTTAGCTCGCAGTAGACATTTCTTTAATGTTGCATGAGAATTGAGAGTAAACAACAAAAAACTGGAGAAAAGAAAGTCAGAATGTGATGGATTTGGCAAAAAGATGCTGAAAAATTTTTGCCAATATGTTACATAAATTGTACCAGAAGATGATAATCTTTCATAATTAAAATACTTTTTTTTAATTTAAAAATTAAAAGCTAATATATAACATATTCATAATTATCATATTAAATATGTCTGTATCGAAATTTATTTAATTATTATTTAGACATATGAAGCAATAAAAGAAACAATATAAATTACTAAAATATTGTGGTATAATTACAATTTGTCAGCAAATTTTTAGACACTGCTAACCTCACACACAAATTTTCAAACTCAAATAAAAGTAAAAAAAATAACATGCCTGGATGTTACAACATTAATTCCATCTAAGAATCTGAAATTCTTAACTTCCATACATAATATTCATTAAAATTATTTATAAATATTTAAATTAATATTTAAAATTACTAATAAATACTAATTATTATTAATAAAAATTATTATTTAACGACATCATAGATTTAATGCATAATATGGAAAGCAGAAAAATACTTGATATGGCTATGAATAGGAAACATACTTAATAGATATTATTTTCAGTTGTTCTACAAGGTGATTCAATGGAATAGCTTTGTCGTTTACATTAATTACAAAAGCTGGAAAAATAATCTCCCAAATAAGAACGGGGGTGTACCTGGAACAAATATATAAAATAATAATAAAATTATGTAAAACAATATGGTTTATACCCTATCAATAACTAAATTAATTGAAGCAATAAAGAAAAAAGAAAAACAATGGAAATAAAATATGGCCACCGAAGCCGACGTCTTCAGGGGCTGCCAGCTCCAGAAGCCATAGAACTAATTAATTTTTATACTTAAAAATGAAAATATAAGAGACAGAGATGTGTAATCAGAATTTAAATATTTATTTTGTTAAAATTATTATTGTACATTATTATTATTAAATTATTATTATACTCATTATTAAGATAATGAGTATATACTTTTTTCTGACAACAAATGGTAACTTTCTGATAGGTTGAAAAAATCAAAATTTATTTTAATTTTTATCATTAATAATATTTTTACTTCAGAAAGAAAAGTGGGAATGACACACATAAGAACAAGCTTTAATAATGTCAAATGTTTAATTTTGAATTGTGCTATTTAAACAACAATATTGCAATTTTTTAAGACTATTGTAGAAATAAATATTTTGTTCTTAATTTATTAAACAGGCAAAAAAAATTTTCTTAAGTAGGTACAAAAATAAAATAAATAAATAGCTCTAACTTTTTAGAGAACATGTGTTAATGAAGTTCAATTTAAAAACTTTGACTATTTATTTAAAAGATTAAACAATCACGAATTAGAAATATCTTTCTAAATTTATATAATTGGCTACTTTTTAAACTCAATAGTCCTAAGAACAAAAGCGTTTTTAATAAACAATGGTCACCGTATTCCTTAAAAGACAACACTGTATTCTTTAACACTTAAAAAATGTTAGTGTTTTGATATAAAAATTTTACAAATCAAATTTGAATCTTTTAATAACATAAAAATCTATAGTAGCACTGTACATGTTCAATAAATAATTAATGCGTCAAAAATGAATAATTTAAGTTTAAAAATTAAACAAAATATTTCACAATATTGTCTTAAAGATTTCTCATTCGAAAAATATCTAAAGTTTAAAAAATAAACAACTGAATATTGCTAAGAGAATAGATATAAGATAAAATAATTATAAAAAAATGGGAAAAACATACTTAAATATGGCAACCAATTGATTTTGGGCAAAATACTGATAATGATCATGTTGCAAGGAATGAGAACAAGATTCACATAACCCTCTTCTTTGATAATCTTCTGCATAAAACTTCAGTTCTAAGTATTTAGCAAAAGAGAATGACCATGTATCTTGGGACATAGATACAACTGGTGTTGCCTGAATAACAAATAAAAATTATTCATTTCAATACAACTCGTTGCTAACTAATGATACCTTAATGATTTTAAGTTTTAAAAAAAAATATTCTAAATTTAAGTTATTTTCTTATTATAAAGAGTCGATAATTACTGTTTTGCAGATTTGGCACCAGCTCCACATAAAAATGTTATTTTCAGTGGACATTGAATGAACCCCAGCATCTAAGGCATGTAATAGGATATGAACACAGCCTGAGCCATGCACAAATTTGCGTACATGCTCTGTCATTGGTGTAACACAAGTTGGGCTGGGGCAGATATAGGATGACCTGAAATAAATAAGTTACTTATTTATTTTAAATAATTTTTTCCAAGTTCAGAACTAATGACATGGTTATCAACATTAGCAAAGACTATCACATTCGTAGATTTTTAATAATTTACATTTTCAAGATTATTTACTATTATATTAGTTTGACTAAATAATGTGTGAAATGTAGATTAACATGTTAAGATATCGATTCTTCTAGAAAAATACATAACAGGTCACTAAATTAACCATAGTTTGGAATGAAAGACAGTTGCAATCAATAGAATTATTAATATCAAAAAGTAAGTGATATAATTTTTTGCTTGTTTTGAACACAACATGGTCAACTTTCATGCAAAATTATGCACACATTGTACAAGTGTGCACTCACAAAGCATTTAAGCAATTAAGTGAGAAGTTTTTGCATTTTTCCACTCCAAGCAGGGTTGGCAAAAATCACAATATATTTCTTTTTAATAAAATAAAATAAAAATTTAAAACAAAACGATTTGATTTAAATAAGATTACCAACCAATTAATCATTAATAGCTAATCATTAAATAAATAATATCATAGTTATACTTTTCAAGCTAAACTTGCTACTAATAAATGTCATTTAGATACCTAATGAAGAGTAAATTAGTTTAGATCAGAAAACATAACTGGAAAAAAATCATTTTAAGTAACTCTTGTCGATATCATATACTACATATTTATTAAGTTTTCAAAGCACTGAATTTAATTATGCAGAAAACTAAATGTGTATAATTAAAAATATTTTTGCACATATATCCCTTTTATACTTTACTTGCAATTTAATATCCCTTTTTAATATCACCGTTATAATTTAATATCCCTTTTATTATCTCTCTCTCTCTCTTAGAGTAAGAAATCTCCATTAAGACTTCATAAAAAAAATCACGCATCAAATAATGTATTTTTAAAAAAATCAGTTAATTTAAATAATTGGAAAATTTTTCTTTTATTTAAATTCATGTTTTTTTAACAAATTAATGAATACGCATGTAATATGCATGTAAAAATAAACTTAAAATCACCCTCTAAAGAATGTATTAATTATATACTACAAAAAATATTTTATACTTAATTATTTAAAAAAATCAGTTTGTTTAAATTAATGGCAATTAAAAAAAAATCACAAGTGATTCAAATCATGCCAACCCTGAGCCCAAGTAACACAAATGTTTCATAAAAAAATCTTCCACAAAAGCAAGTTTGTCCAAGTGCTTGATCAAGGAGTTACTTTGTCTTTTGGCTTGAGATCAAAATTGCAAGACAAAATAGTTAAATATTGATAGCAACAAATTTAATATTGGTCAGCTGGTCAATGTCAGGAATAAAATGAAACTAGTGTATATTATATGAAGGTAATTATTTATGCTCATTATCAAATATATTATTATTAATAAGCTGAGAACAAAAAATTTTTTCTTTATAAAATCAAATTTTAAATTATACATATTAAAGATTTATTAAAAGGTATTATTATGTTTTTATATGTTAAAAGATTTTGATTTAATAAAAAGTATTGATATTTCTTAATTTTTTTATAATTAATAAAGTTTAATAAAAAAAATAGAATGAAATATTCTGAAAACTGAATTCAGATTTGAAAAGTTAACAGTGAATAATTCATTCATTTGTAATTAAATTTACTTTTTCTCAGTGTAAAAATTTTTTTTACAAGTCATTGTTTGTATTTATTAGACACCTTTGATTGAAATCTACTACTCAGCAGTATCATTTTTACAGTATTTTTGCATATTTTCTTTAAGTATAAAAGAATTAATATTCGATTAAAAAAAATTCATTTACATAAACTTTAAAATTATCAGTTATTTTGAAGAGACTGATTCTTCATTGAGTGAAAATGCTAAAAAAATCATATATTACGGGATGATAATAAATTTGTCTTGTATTAATATATATTATAAATAAAATACTGAGCACATAAATTAAAACATTTTCTTTGAGCAGTAGCAATACTTTTCATGAAAGTTTATAAACTTTTTAAGATTTAATTTTCAAAATAAATAAAATAGTAATTTGAAAATTATTTAATGATACAAGATAATAAAAAAAATATCACGTCTATTTCTATAAGATATGTTATAAAAATTTTACTTAAACTAAAACCCAGTGTTTTGGTAGCAACTTTACATAAAATATTAAAAAATAATAACATAATATTTCGAAATATTTATGGTAAAAACAGGGTAAGTAAATTGACAGTTAATAAGCCTTTACCTGAAACAATATCGATCAAGAAATCCACCAAGTGTAATATCATTTGCTCCATAAAATTCCATTTTCACAACCCTAAGAACATGTATCACATTAAACGAAAATCAAATTATTTGAACTTTTTAGACAGCTCTTCAGAAATGAATGAAAATAAACTATAACAAATGTCTTAATATATTAGCCATCAAATTTTACTAAACTTGTCAAAATGTCTACATAGACTATTTTATAAAATGTTATGGCTAAGCAAATTGGCTTTGATTAAAGAACCATACTCAGTCAATTTAGAAAATATTTTTATACACAAATTATTTATTTTTTTTTCAACATATTAATAGTTCATGATTTGCAAGATATTCAGTTGGCTGAATAATTTCTTTTTCCTCAATTTATTTAAAATTTGCAATAAATGCAAAAATAAAAATGTTTAACAACATAGTATTTTCTACTATGGAATATTATAAAGCATATTGAATAAATAATATTTCTTCAGTATTTATTCTAGATAATTGAAATTAAATGAGTATCAAAATGTAACTAAGGATATAATAGATCATAAATTAGTCCATCTTGAAAACTCCTTATTTATTTTTAAAAAAATACTTTATGTTTTAAAGTCTATCAGACGAACATAGTTATTTAGGATTAATAAAAAATAATAATTCAATGGGAGAAAAATTAAAGAAACTATGTGTTATTATAACTCATATTTATTTTTATAAACGGCATATTAATTGTGACATGAAATTTGCAATTTAAAAAAGGAAATAAAAGAGCAGTCGATATAAGAATAATTAAATAAAAAAGACTCACTCACCAGGGATTGACACAGTAATTAGGCGCATTATCTGAGCTGCATGAATAACTTGAGAAAAGAACAGATATTGTTTGATGGTTACAAGGATCCAAAGCATCAACCTAAATAAATTATTAATTCAAATATTTAAAAAAAAATATCTAACCAGAATATTTATAACTTTTCAAATAAAATCTATAAGTTAACAGTAAATTGAATAAGATGCAAAGGAACCATCATAAGAAAAAAATTAAATGTTTATGTATCTTTTGATTACAGAATAAATAGTTGGAGAGTTGTATTTTATTGTTGTATTGTTGTATTTTTCAACCTAAATAAATTATTAATTCAAATATTTAAAAAAATATCTAACCAGAATAGTTGAAGAGTTGCATTTCTAAATTTAAGTGCCAAGAGTTTCATTTATGCAAAATTATGAATATTTGTGCATAAACCATCAATTTCAATATAATTAATGCTTATAACATATTCTAGTTTATGAACAGAAAATCATTTAGCAGGTAGATCAGACAATGTTTAAGGACAGAAAAGATTATTGTACCATCAGCTGTTATTTTCAAAACAATAACATATTCAAGTTCATGCATTCACCAACTCACAATGCCATCAAAAAAGCACTTAGTCACTCAATATGTATGGCACATGACACTTAGAGGAAAACTGAAAGTTAAGTTGGGCTCTCTGGATTTCACATATTTAAACACAAACCATCTTCATTTATACTGAGAATGGATTGGATAGTTTAGTTTGAACAATTTTTAGTGCTTATACATAATTTTATGAAAAAACTTTATACAATTATTAAATGAATAACTGCTAAATTATTTTAAAAATGTAACTCATTTAAAACGTGAATAAGAAAAAATAACTTGTGAAGATAACTTTAATTGAAATAATCGTTAAACATTCTATATAGAAGTTAATATTAAATCATTTTCAACTTAAGCCTCACTTATTTAGACGATAACCTTTCAAACATAATCATCAATTTGAAATATTTATAAAATTTTTATTTTTTTTAGAATAATTTGTGGCTTTGTTTAGCACAATAGACATAAACATAAAAATTTACAGTGAAATATTCAAATTTGCCAATCATTTTTCACATACTGTAAAATCGTTTGCCTGATTTTAGTGAGAACAATTTTCTTTCCCTCGTAACCTACTTTTATTTAATTGTTTTGCTAAATATTATTGATTGAAAACAATGTAGAAAGATTTATTGGTAGGAGAAGTCGATAGACTTCTGATTTTTTATAACATATTTATAATAAATTTTAAAATCTTAATTTAAAAAAGGCATAAAATAGACATAACATTCAAATACCTTTTTTTCCCAGCACAGACCACTATTATTAGTTTCTAAAGATTTCGAATGTTCACGTGCAGTATTCTGATGAGAATTTGTCGCCTTCTTTTCCTTTTCTTTTGCCAAGCGTTCATGAGGACATAAAAACTTGATCATTCCACCTCTAGCTCGAAAATCCGCTAAAAGTGCTTGTATATCAAGAGATGCACTTAACATATCAGTTATTTTAACACCTATAAATTTATGACTAGATAATAATTCCACATTTTTACTATTTATAATGCTTTTTATTCCAGAAATTTCTTCCTCTAAATCAGACGCTGGGGTATCAATTTGGTGCAGCATACTCATATCACTGTCTTTGGCGAAATGCCGAGACCAGTAAATTTCTTGAGGGAAAAATTTCCTTAGCCCACACTTTTTACCGGTTTCGCCTTCCAGAAACGGAACGCTCAATTTGACATTCAGAGATATGCATAAAATCACATCATCCAAAAGTTTGCTGAATGTGTTTGTAGTGGGTAGAACATTTACTTTCAAGTCATCCACAGGTTCAGGCTGAAATGTGTCACTTTCTGAGTGCAGGTAAGAATGAAGGGGATCACTAAAGTCGCTTATCGATTCAGTTTCTAGTTTTTTACCCAATTCATCAAATTTACTCCTTCTATTAAGCTGCTTCTGGTTTAGAGTAACATTGCCATTCTCTAAAACATCCTTGGAAGAAATAACATTTTCTGTTTTTATTTCCTCTGCGCTTATTGGTTCATCCTCAGGTGTATCTATCTGCTCTTGTATTAAAGAAGGAACAAAAGCAAATTCATCCATCAAAAATGAGCGCTCCAGTTGCCAGTTGTAAGCAACATAAATCATGAACTGGACCACTTGTTTAACCTGAAGCAAATGTTTAATATGATGTTAAGTATCAATAATTTTAAAAAAAGGTTCATGATCAGGAAATTACAGAATAAAGCAACTGAAAAAAATAACTACAATAAATAAGAAATGATTAATATTTTATTTATACACTTAAAAAGATTACTGAGCAATAATTATGGAACATCTATCCCGTAATTGCAGGTTTTCAGTGACAATGGCAAATAATAACCAATAAAAATGGCAAATAATGAGGAAAAACTAATTTTAAGTTAACAGAACCACCTAAATGTTAAGTTATCATTACTCAGCAATATTACTTTTTAATTTTTTAAAATTTTAATAAATTTTATTATTACACTAATTAAATGTTACAAAAGCTGTCATTTAATTCCTTCATTACAACATTTGATGTGTCTTAAAGACAAACAAATGAGCCAGATCAAATTGAGGTAATGTTTCCTATGAGGCTGTTTTTTTTATGCTACATTGAATTAAACCAAAGCAGTGTTAATAAGGTTAATAGTTACAAAAACTTTTTTTATAAAATTACAGTTTAGTACTTACACACATTTATGCATTCCACATCTTTATATAGAAAAGAGACATATTGGATCAGATGTATTATTTTAAGCCGAATTACATAACATTAAAACCAAGTTAATAAGACTAATGGTTTAAAAGAAAATTAGGGTTTTATGTATGAAATTTATAATGTTTGTCTTAGACGCTATTATGCATAAAATCCTTATAGCTTCTAAACTATCTATTCCATCGATATGGTTTTGATCTCATTCAATAAAGAAGAACTTCAAAATATAGGCATGAAATAATGAATTTTTTCGTGAAAGACTACAGCGCGAGAATCTCGCTTATTTTTTTCTTTTCTAGCATTAAAAAATTATTAATGCAAGAATTTTGGAAAAAAAAAATTTCTGCCATTTTGAATAAAATTCGTTTCACTTTCATTATTTTCAACATTGAATAGATATAGAACGTTTTCCATATAATGATACAGCACAAATATTCAATGCTTTAAAAATTAGAAGATGTTAAAAATGTATTATAATTAAAGAAATATTTCTTCCAAGTCTATTCGTGTTTTTTTTTAATTTTTAGAAATCTCACCTAACTTTTTGAGATCTCACCCTATTTTTGAGAAAGGGTGAGAAATTCTCTCTCATTTTTTTTCTGTAATGAAAACACTGAATAAGGAAAATATTTAATAAAGCTCACTTTTCTCAGCTCATTTGCAGATCCACCTCGCAATAATATAGTACATCCCAAGTTTTCTGGACACCCATCAAAAAACATCAAGGTTTTGAACTTAGCTAAATAATAAAAATCGTAATTGCTGAGAATCTAACTAAACACAATTCAAGAAATAAATAGAAAAAAAAATTTGAACTTTAATATTTTCTTTTGTGTTGCATTTTATAAAAAAAAAAAATGGAAGAAAAAGAAAGAAAACATATAAATTGTTTCTTTGCATAATACTTTAAAGACATACTGGTAATGCAGCCAAATCAATCAATAGCTAAAAAATTACATTGAATATGAACTTACAGAAAAATTCAAATTTTTACAATTCTATATTTTTATATGAAATATTGATAGCAATAAATAACATTATATAATATTAAATAATTGATCATGTATATCAACAACAGCTAACCAGTACAGTCAGGGTACTGAAGAAAAAAAAATTGGTAGCAAAGTAAAAACTAGTAAAGAATATCTAAATTTAACTCCAACATTAAAAAAACTTTTCTATGATTTTTGCACCCAAACATATTTTTCATTTAAATTGTAAAATTTTTTAGCACTTATTAATGGCGTATATTCTGATGTATAAGTTGACCTATTGTACAAGACGACCCTTTTTAAGATTAGAAAATAGCAAATTTCTGATATGTGGGGTGAATTAGTCAACTGCTGAAAAATATTTATAAAATATACTTAATAATATTTTTTTAAATACTTTTGAATACATTAGATTAATCTTTCTTATACTTATTTTTTAACGTAATTTAAAGTATTAAATGTAACGAACATAAGTGAAAAAGAACGACTTTATAAAGCAAATATGATGAGAGAAAAGGCAAAATTAATTGTATATATACATTAAACGTAAATTTTGCAATGGGTAAATGATAATTATTCTTATTTATCTCCTTGCTTATAATGCACTGATATTTCAGTATCAATGATTTTCCTACTTTATTACCAGTATGTAAAGTCCTGATTTTTGTAAAATTTGGGGGGTTTGAAAAGGAGATTTATTCAATGGGAGCATAAAACATTTATATTTTTCTTAATTTTGCTACCACATTCAAAAATTTTACAGATCACGGCATCCCTGACAATATCTTTAAAAATAAATACAGTAGAGAACCTATTATCCGGAACGATCGGGACTATCGCTATTCCGGATAACTGATTTTTCCGGTTTTCTGAATCGCTACAAAAAGCCGTTTTTTTAGTGTTAAACCCAACTAAAAAAAAAAATATTTAGAAATAATCTTAAAAATAAGAAAAAACGATGAGGTAATACACTAATGATTATTTCTGAAATGATGGTAAGGTTAACATCTTTCAAAAAAGAAAGAAAAATCCTATGAGGAAGAAAAAAATTTTTTTACAAATTGCGGGAAAATTTATCGAATTTCGTTCCGGTTTTTTGGTTTTCCGGTTTTCTGATTTCCGGATAACGGGTTCTGCACTGTATTTAAGTTGGAAACAACTAATATATACAGTAAATGTTGCTATAAATAGAAAAAAATTGGTTTTTCATATCAGTAAATTGCATAATCACACAATAGTTTGTTTTAACCAATTATAATGAAAAGAACAGAAAAATATTAATGCAATTTAACAAAACTATTACAGCAACAATTTTAATATAAGTCAATATCGTTTGCAATACATAGGCAATAGCAGATCCTATTCAAGAAGGAAAAAATAAAAGAAAAAGATAAATACAAAATGAGCTTAAATATATAGGGCATAAACTTTACAGGGCAAAAAAAAAAAAATTCTAATTGTTTTTTTGAAAATTTACAAGATCTACATAACTAAAATTAGTGTTACTTTGTAGCTAATCATTTAACTCACAAACCACTTTTTTTTATTTTCTATTAACTTTCTTTATTTCTTTTATTAGCATTAAAATAATGCAACAAAATTAAAAATTATTATTTAAATAATGATAGGCAATAAAATTAAATGTTTGTAATCTTTAAAGATGATAAAGTGCCACAGTAACTTCCTAAAATTAAAGGACTAGTAAAAATTAAGAGTCAGTTTGACAAAAATTTAGTTATATTGGGTGTAAAATAACATAATCTTGAAAATTTCAGTCTCAAAAATATTAAAATTTGTGATACTCAATTCTAACTATTAACTTCTAAATAAACAAATATTTTTTCTACTTAAATACTAATTGCTTTTTTCTCTAAAATATATGGATAATGATCTAAGCATGCCATTTTTCTAATTGCATTGGTTCTTGAATAACAAATATTTCTATTAACAACTTTTTTCAGGCCATATTATGATGATTTCCTTGTAATATCGTAAATATTTTAAGTTTCAGAAATATATATTTGTGCTTTAAATTATTTTAAGAAATGTAGTTTTGAAGAATATGTTTTAAAACTAGGAATTAGAAAGATTTTCACTCTCTTAATGTTTTTGGCATAAAAAAAAATAAGAAGAACAGTTTTTTACAGATGTATAAATATTAAAAAAAACTGTAACAAATTTTCCCTTTATTCTTAATCTGAATTTGGTAAAATATAAAAAAGTCCTAACTCAATATTTAACTTTTAAGAATTTGAAAATTTAAAAAGTTATATTATAAATTAAGTTATAAGTTATAGCATGGAATAATAATAAAGTTATAAATGCAACAATTTTAAACACCATGTACTAACGCAGTGTTGCTAATTGTAGCTCATTTAGGTACCAATTTACTTACAATAAATTTTTAAGCTTTAAGAACAAATGAAAAAATCAAAATAATCTCATATTATAATACTTTTTAAATCAGTGATTTCTTTTTAGAAAAATGATTTAAATGAATAATTTTCTTTTTAAGAAATCAGTAGATTTAAATTGTGATTAAATGTAAGCCAATTTAAATCAATAAACCCTGTTACAAAATAAAAAGTAAATAATACTAAGAATTAGTTTGATGTAGGAATGTCAGCTTCAAAAAAAGTGTGGCTAATCCCCAGGAACGCCAGATGTACACTTCATTTATGCACACGCTATTTGGAATCAAGAAAAATTCTGAGATAACAATCAGCGTAAATTGGCATAATTTACCATTCATTATTAAAATTATTGATTTTAAATTTAAATGATCAGCAGGACAATTATTACCTCCAGAGAGTGAGTATGTCTTCACTTTAAATTGTTCACATGTTCCAAGTTGCGGTCTGCCAAGGTGAGCATCCACTGTTGATACAATTGCAGCTTGAGTGCCTCTTGCAACTCTTTCCATAACAGACTAAAAAAGAAATTCCATTTGTCAGTTAAAATGCTTAAACAAGAAAAACCTAATGAAATGAGAATTTATATTGAACACAAAATTAAAATAAGTTTTGGTGTAGCAATTATATATTTTTTGACATGAAATCAATGAAAAATGTTTTAGATTTATTCACACGTATAGCAGAAAATATAAACTTTATTATATTTCATGCTTTAATCACAATAATGTATTTTAAAATTAATAACACTATCAATTTCAAGAATAGAGTTAAAAAATAATGCTTACAAAATTCAAACACTATTTGTTACTTTACTTGAATAATTGAGCATAAAAATTTCTTCAACAATATTTATAAGCTAGCAAAAATATTTTTTTTAATTTGGACATAGCACATACATTCTTTTTATGTGAGTAACAAAAATGAACCCTAGATTCATAAACAAGCAAGGGAGATACATACATTATTTATAAATATTTGTCTAACAATGTAGGAAAGTATTTAGAAACTAATCTCTTTCATATTATAAGTTACAAGTATTTGTGAGACAATTGTTTATGAACCTAGAGAAGAAATAAAATTAGTGTTCGTGGTAATTCTTCGTTGTTATTCACATGTTTTTTTTTTCCATCATTTTTTGTCTAAAAGAGAGGTCCTTAGTCATAATAAATAAAAATTGCATTCTGAATCTCTAAAATAGTGTAAATTAATCAATAGTATAACAAAAAATTAAATAAATAAAATAAAAGACTTTTGATTAGAAATTACCACAATTTTACAAATTTAATTACCAAAATTTCAAATAATTTCTAATACTTCTCGTAGTTCTTTATTGGGTTAGAAGATAGAAATTTAAACAATATCTATTTTATGATCAAAATCTTAAATAAACATAATAAATTCATTTTTATCAAGAATTTTAAAAAAAATTTAATTTTTTTTAAAGCTTAGTTGTTTAATAAAAATTTAAAAACAAATTAGCCAATAAATGCATTATTAAATCATTTTGATTTGTCATGGTTCCTTTCACAACAAAATTTACATATGACCAAATCAATAAGCTTCTCTCACAACAAAATGCCCTCACATTTCTTAAATATTAAAATAAAAATCTTAAAAACTATGCTCTTCAAGTGGAGTGCAACGGAGAAACTAATTTTACTTTTGTCAGACTAAAACAAAAAATGTAGGGCTTATCACTTCTGAAAGATGATAGGGGAAATATTTGGTGGCGATAGAAGTTTCTTACGAAAGTGATGCATGCTAATTTTTTTCATTTCATGTCCAGCAAAAATAAATTATTTATTCCAAATTAGTGCCAAAGAAAAACATAGTTCTCAATTTTTTTATTACTATAGTTTTTATTAATTTGCTTTTGTGTTAGTGAATATAAAATCAAACAATCAAAAATTAAGTCATATTCCCAATTCAATTACTACATTTTAAGAAATAAATTAAGATATCAATTCAAGTTAACAGACAAGTTCAGGTATGTGTTTTTAGCATATTAATTAAGCATATAAATTAAGATATTAATTCAAGTTAGTTGACATGCTTTGGTATGTTTCTCTTGGCATAATTTCAATGCACATGGTTGAACACAATGTGCAATTTTACTCCTTTCTTTTGATGAGACATAGCACCAACTATTTTTTGTTCTTTACATCAATACCAGTTTTATATTGAAATTTTGTTCATCCATTAACAAAATGACAATAACAACTTCTCGGTGTTTAAAGCAAAAAGTTTATTTATTTTTACACAAAAAAGTTAATCATCAAAATGTTACAAGTATAAATTTATATTTTTATTTAAAAAAAGAAATTTTTTAAGTTTCAAAACTAAAAAGATAAAATTTCTTGAAAAATCTAAGGTAAAACTAAAAATGTCCTTGTAATTTACAAATCACAATTTTTGCACTAATAAATGTAACCAAATTAAATTACACAGAACTATATATCAAAGCTAACAAGATTTAAGCACTGGTTGATTAATCTTCTCCCAAAAGAATTATTTATTAACAGTTTTAATAGCCCAACATTAAAGCAATAATTAAATCAATAGAAAAAATTTGAATGAATCTCAAAATATTTAAGATTATTCTTCCCGGCACTAAATTAGCAAACTATTCTAACGCGTCTGAAATAACATTTGAATTTCGAAACCAAACCTTAAAATAGTTTGAGGCACAACGCCTATCTAGACGACACAAGTAAAATTCAGCGAAGTTGAAAGTGGCATAAAGTTCTAAACGTGACAGGCAAAATAAAATATACAATAAATAAATAAATAATATCAGAGAGTTGTAAATGCAAATTACCCAACAATTGGAAATATCAATATAGAATACTCACTGGCTTGACATTTAATGCAACAGTAACACCAAGCCCCAATAGCATTTCTTGAGCTAAGCGCGATACTGTTTTTTCAGCTAATAATATATCAGGTTTGAAAACAGTCAATTTTCCAATAATATTTTTTAAGTATTCATTTTCCTATAAAAAAAAACTTTTTATGTAACTATCTAAAAACTAAAGATTTTATTCAGAAAACTATCAAAATTTATTGACAAATTTTTAGCATATAACAAATAAAAACTGCTGAGATACATAATGTAAGCAGATAATGTAAATGGCAATATAAATGAGATTTAGAAGGATTTTATATATATATATATATATATATATATATATATATATATATATATATATATATATATATATATATATAAATTAACATTCTCAAGCTTTGCAGATATTTTAACACTAAATAATTTAATTTTTCTTAAAATCTTATTTATGAGTATGGCAATTTTTTTTTAATAAAAAGGTATTTAAGTATCAATGTCACATTATATGAATAGCAGCGAAGAAATCTTTATACAGATGGAACTGTATATTCACTTTATCTCTCTATCTCTTCCCAGTTTAAAAGCATGAAAATTTTTTAATTAAGAAACTTTTCATTTATTGATGAAATGAAGGGTGGGTAAATGTTTTCAATTTCATAACCGGCATTGAACAGCTGACTCAATTCTGAGTTAACGACTATAAATTGTAATTTTGAACCCAACTCAAGACAAAGGAACTCCTGGGTCAAGTATTAAGACAAACTAGCCTTGGTGGAGAACTTTTTAGTGGAATTATCCCGCATTTGTGTTACATGGAAAGAAAAACCATGAAAACCGACAGCAAAGGGATTCTATCCCATGATCCGCCTACTATTTAGGATATTTAGCCTCGCAATCTGGTGGGTGCAAGCCGAGAGCAGAATTAGTATCAACTAGCCACTACTGGTATTTGACGCCGGGATACCTCGTTGGGAAGATGAACGATTTATCCCCTGAGCCACCACAGCTCTTTGAGTCAGACGAAATCAAACCAACCTTGTACTTTCACCTCTCATTGGGCTCACTGTTTTCATTATCATTGTTTTGGTTGCTTAGGTTTTTCTCATGAGTTTGTTACTTTGTATTGATCGATTTTATACAGTATATTAAAAAAATGACTTTATACATTCAAAGTGCGAAATATAGGAAGCAAAACAGTACATATTGTAGGAGAATGCCAACCCTCTACTGCATGTCTCCAAATAAAAATTATGTTTTTTATTAGAAGACTAATTACTTTTTTAAAGAACATTTTCAGAAACTGTAGAAGTCACCGTACTGTACAGCATAAAAATAGATCAAAACATAAAAAAATTTTGAATAGCATTTTGATAAAACAAAAATAAGTTAATTTGTACACTGTTATTTTATTTTAGATTATTTAGATTTTATCATAGATTATAAAAATTATCATGTAACGCAATATTTTTTTTTTATTTAATAATATCATTAATTTGTAATACAATACCTGCATCAGAATAGGATCTAAAGATGATAGTTTATTTTCAACCCTTTGATAAGATATAGAGGAGCTCAGAAGTAAAACAGTTGGCTTGTCAATTCTTTGTCTCATCTAAAAATTCAACAAAAAACACACACACTTAGAAGAGAGAAAAGTAATGTATGATAATGAAGCAAATGTTATATTAATGAAATTGTGTATTACCTTTTTATGAGCAACTGTCTTAGAGAAAACAATACCACTAATAATAGTACTTTCTGACTTGTTTCCTCCGGGAATCTATAAAATGTTTTGCTCAAATTTAAAAAAATAGCAACCTAATAATAATGAACTACTAGTACTCCATGAATATCTTCACATCAAAAGAAATTAAAAAATATTTGATAAATTGTAACTGAAAGTAAACAGCAATAAGTAAAAATTAAATTTTGTAATAATACAAAAAGTTTAGAATCAGAGCTTGAATACATATGAAAAACAAATTAATTTCCTGCAGTCTGAAATACTGTTCAGTGCTTCAGTTACTGAAATAATATTAACAAATACAGATGAAAGATAATAAAGAAAAAAAAATTATGCGAAAGCAATTCTATAAAGGAGTAGTTGCTTAATAATATCAAATTAATTTAACAAAATAACAATAAAAAATTTTAGTATCAAAATGTATCAATATAAATAAAATAAATAACTGATAGTTACTTTTTTAAATTGCACATATTGTCTAATATCCATGTCATCGGCATCATTTTTGACATCTGGATGAACTGAGTTAACAACTCTATGAATTATGGGTAGAACTACATCAGACCAACATAATGAAAGAGATTCATTGCTGAGAAGCTGATTCAAAAGAGTTTGTTCGTGTTTTATGTATGTTTCACTATAAAAGTTAAAGATAATTAGAAATAACAAATGAAGAATAAGATAGCTCCTTTATGATAAAAATCATAAATTAGCAATTTCATATCCCCTCCTGAATAATCATAAATTTGTATGGAAGGTTTTAATTTTGAAAATTTTAATGGTATCTACAAGTTTTTTTTAAATGATATTCTATTATTTTAACTCATTAAATATCTGAATGAGAGACAAAAATTGAACTATAACAATAAAATATATCAAAATGAAAAAAGAATTTAAATCACATCACATTCTTATGATATCAAAAACATTGTTACATATTTAAGATTAATTTAAGAAATTTGAAGAAAAAAAATTAGAATTAAAAAATAATTAAATAACACTATTTATAAAATAACAAATTTGTAATCAAAGAAAAAAAATTTAATGTGCAATGAAGTAAAATAATAAGGAAAGACATTAAATGTGCAATATTTAAAAAATTTATATAATAACAATATAAAAAAAACAAGAGAGTATTTTTCAAACTTATTTGTCTCATATTTCCTTCTTAATGCAATTAAGTAAGAAAAAATGAAAGTTGAATGATATATATATATATATATATATATATATATATATATATATATATATATATATATATATATATATATATATATATATATATATATATATATATATACTAACTTCAATTTTTCGAAGGTAATTTTTTCCATATTATCATCCTTAAGCTGGGCACACTGCCAGTTTTTTGAAGAAATAGCTGATTTAGTAATTGAAGTATCTAAGTCTTCTTCAGCAAAAGCTAGAAAAATATTAAAAAGAAGTTATGCATCAGGCTTTTTCATGTAAATAAATAATTATATTTGGAATATCAAAACATAAAGTCACATTAAAAATATTATTCTATTATTAGTGTGGGATACAAGAATAGGTTTTCTTGGAGAAAATTGAAAAAGTCTACATTGACATTCCTCATAAGTATTAGCTTATAAAGTAGAAACCAAACAAAAATAAATGTAACAATTAGCTTACCAATTTACAAACAATTAATTTAATACAAATTCTGTCAACAACAACAAAAAATTCATATTTTTGTTTTTATTATGAAATAATATATCTTAAATGAAGAAAATTAAATATTTTTATTTTTTAACAGTTATTTAATGATAAAGAGCAACATTAAAAATTGTTCAGCTAAACTATCACAAAGTTTTAAATTATAGCAGCACAAACTTTGTTTTAAAAATTTAGCATCTAATTCTGTTTAAGTTAAATTTCGACCAAATCATTTTGCTTGGTCACCATTATCATTTCATGAAAAACTTGTTTTTAAAATTTTAACTCAATTTTGCATTTGATTTTATACAAATTTGTTAAATGATTTTGCTCATTATTATTCAACAATAATGTGAAAGGTTAATTCCTGATATTGTATAGAAAGTTCTACAATTTTAAATGTTTTCTTTTTCATACTCATTATTCTAAATGCATAGATTGACTGTGCTCAGTTTCACATAAAATATATTATAAGTAAATAAAATTTTTAAAAAGTAAACAAAACTTATTTATGGTTTGATTAACATAAATGTTAAGCATATATGATTATCACAAAATATAGCATTATAATATCATACATTCCCTTTTAATAAAGGTACACCATTTTTAGTATGCGAATAAAATTGGTCTATTCCTTCTGTATTATCTATTAGTATTAGAAAACAATAGGAATAATTTAAATTAGTTTAATAAGCCTTAGTTTAAAACATTTAAAAATTTCAGTTTAATTTAAGATATTTCAATTTAAAGAGAACGATCATGTAATATTATGTGATATTCAAAGAAGTCTAAAAAGATAACAGTAGAAGAACAAAAATGAGTTTCATAAAATGTCAACTTTAATACAAACAAAACTAAATAAACATAGTTATTTGAATATGAATTGCAGTTAACATAATTAAGCAAAGCCATGATAAAAAATGAATACAATAAGGACATTGAAGAATAGATACCAGTTTTATAGTCATCATCAAACTGATCATGCATGTACTTTTCTAACACCTTTGAATTGTAGAACACATTTTCTTCTTCTTTACAGTCTATAATAAACACGTGATTACATTAAATATATAATAGTTTGGAAATTTGGTTGTTTTACATATGTTAAATATCAAGTGTTAAATTTGCTAAAAATCTAATTTTTTGATTAAATAACATAACAAAACAATTTAAAAATATAAGATTCATACAACAAGTTCATACAAGATTCATACAATAAAATAATTCATACAACAAGTTTTACTTTATCCACTCAACAAATAGTTAGTAAATTATTACAAAAAAGACATATTATTTGAGAAGGTTAGTTATAAATATAGAATTTAAGTAATGCAATATTGAGGGCGATGTTAAAAAAGAATTTTCTGTTGTCATAACTAGTATTACGAGAGACAGGCCTGAATAGGGAGGCTGCAAAGGTGTGAATAAAGTAGACATTTGATCAGAAGATAAGAAGTATGTATTACAACATAGTATGTCTGCTATATAGTCACAGTAGAGAAAAAGAAATTTAGATTTTGAAATTTAAGAGAAACAAAAATGCAAGTGGCAAGACTAGCTGTGGGTATATACTATAATGAAGAAAAACATAGATTAAAACAAGATGTACTAGAAATTCAAACTTCAATAAAATGCCACAAAAGAGCTAAACACCACTAAAGCAAGATAGGCAGCAATTATGAAACTGGGTGATTTGAAGCTAAATTATTGGCATTCACAGCTTACTGCTTGAAAATGATGTTTAACACTACACTGCATAGAGATAAATGAACATTTTCTAGTAAATGAAGATATTATGCTGTATTTACGTTGCATATTGCTATATATCAGATATAGTATAATGCTATGTATCAGATCTTTCAATCTGTACTTTAAAGGACATGCTTAAGACATTCTAGGGAGGGTGGATGCAATTTTTTATTCCTCACTCCTCTTCAACAACCATGCAGGGACTAAAAACAATGTTGCTGAAAAAATAAGGCCAATAGACACCATACTCGTATAATATACATGAACGTGCGAACATAGTTTGCGTAAAATTTGTCACCATCGCAGAAAATTATTACAATTAACTTTAAAAAAACTACCACCTTCTCTTTAAAGACAGTTTGTCTTTTTAGAATTCCTATCAATGCAATTGTGATTTAAAATCACACATCTCAATTTCTTTTTATGCGATATATCAAATATCACATTTTGTATTCACTTGATTTAAAAGTCACTATTAAGATTTGTGTTCAAGTGACTTAAAAATTATACATTGGAACTTGTATTCACGCAATTTTAAAATGAAACATTGAGTTTCATTAATGCGATTTTAAAATCAAACATCAAGATTCATATTCAATCGAATTTAAAATCAAATATTGAGACGCGTATTCAGGCGATTTTAAAATGAAACATAGAAATTCGTATTAAAGCAATTTTAAAATTAAATGTCAAGATTCGTATTTACATGATTAAAAAAATCACACATTGAGATTCATATTGACACAATTTAAATAAAGTACTCACATCGATATTTTAAGTTAAACGATTACATTCTGTTGACAAATGCTACCTACACTTTTTCTTGCTCACATCTCAGGTATTTTTTCAATTATTTAAAAAGTATTTTTGCACATAACGTTTTTGTATTTTTATTTTAAGCTTTTTGGGGTTTTTTATTTTATCAAACTCATCACTGTGGTAAAAATCAAAATTGAGTTCTATAAAAATTAAATATTTTACAAAAATCTATGATTTTTAAACAAATTTCACCAAAATGAGGTGACAATAAGAGGGTTGAAACTAGCTACAAGAGTTAATCAATGAGCACAGAAAGTTTTTCATTTTATCTAAGTCTGATAAACTCAGAACCTCTTAAATTATTTTGAGCATGAAACTCCAAAGTAATAAACCTTTTTTGTCTTTTTTTTTGTTGTTGTTATGTAACCACTGTTTCGTATTAGATTCTAATAGATGTTACGCATTATTATGCATTAATGCTATAACTGTTGAAAGGTCATTTTAGTATTATGTCCACCTCACATTAGACTTCTTTAAATCAGTCCAATGGTTTAAGTGATAATCCAATGAATCAAACTTTATCTTAAGTGCAAACATCAGATCAAATGAAAATAATAAAAAAATGCTAACCTGATCCAGAAATTTCAGCATCTTGTTTTAATATGGGGCTTTTGTCAGATTCATTTTGTGACTTGAATATACTAACTTTTGATTCTTTTACATCTAAATCAAGATAGAATGTAGAACTCGAAGATGATAATCTTGAGTAACTCCCAGTGATTCTTGGGGTATGAGGAGATACAGGTGTTATAGAGCTCTCCTTGGAGTTATCTAAAAATAGTTGAAAATAACTGATATATTTTTGTATTACAAAAGAGCTAAAAAAATTTTATTTTATTAAGTAATTACAAGCATGAAATTGTATTACAATAAAATATATGATTTTTCATAATACTAGCCAAATCAATAATATAAGCTAACCCTCTACATTTTCAAAAAACAAAAGTAAGAATTACTACAACTAGCATTTGATAAAATTGACAGGGAACAAAATTGTCAAATTTAAAATGATAGCATTTCTGAAACAGAAAACTATATTTTTAATTTTTCCAGCATAATTAGAAAAGAGAAAATAGTGTACAATTTGCTTTTGTGATAGCAGTAAAAAGATTTTTAAAAACAAATGTGATCCAGTTAAAATTAGAGGCAGTTAAACCTGTACTATATTGAATTAATTAAATGGTAGAATGCAAGCACAGATTTAAACACAACCCACTCTACCATCAATATAATAAATTCTAGAAGGTATTTTTAAACACTTAATACAGTAAAAAATGAACATATATTTAAAGAAAAAAAGGTGTCTGCAACTGCCTGTTGGTCCACTTACACATGCTCTCCACCTCCATATTTCTTCACCTGCAAAAACTTAAAACTTCACAGTTCTATCTTGTAATTCGCTGCTTTTTGTTCTAAATTCATGGCAGTAGTATTTTAGAACAAATCGTAAGAAAAAAACAAGCCTGAATTTCTACATTTGAACAGCCAAAAATACTACAAAGGTGAAGGCAAATCAGCGGGCAGTTGATTTGCCTAAATGAACTCACTCCTATACTGCTCCACATTGTTCACTGCCTTCAAAAAATTACAGTTTCAATGACCACTCGCTGCCATTCTTAGCATTGCTTTGAATTCATGGCATTAGTATTTTGAGTGCAAAGTGAAGAAGTTTAAATTATGCACAAACTCACAGCTCCACAGTTCTGAGCTGCATTAATCCTGCTTTAAGACAGATGACGGTGTAGTGTAGTGACATCACAAAAAAAAACCAAAGCTATTAATAATTGAAAAATTATTTTCTCTTTACTTCGTTTAGTGCTGGAGAAAGCTCACATATTGCTTACTTTAAAAAATCATATTAAATCATGTAATTAATGTTTTTCATTCTTTATGTTTTAAATTACAGTGGAAGAATAGCCCATATTTTAATTTAAAATTAAATTACATATTTATACTTTTAATAAAATGTCGTATTCTAAAAATGTTGAGAAGGTAATTCATGTAGGTAAAAATGGGGAAAAAATTACCTAAAAAAAGACAAGGAACTTTTTTTTAAAGGAAAATGTATAAAATTTACATAGTGAAAAACTTTTGCAGGGATATTTAAAAAATACAAAAAAAAGGGGGAAACGGTTTTAACAAATTACAATTAAAGCTTTTAAGCATTAAATCAATAATCACCAGCTAAATTTATCTCTCACATCTACGGTCCAAATTTTTGGAACCTGGTAAGACTGGTTCTGGAGTTCTCGCATCTACAGTCCAAATTTTTGGAGCCTGGTGGTATGAATGGTTCTGGAGTTATAAGAGAAACACACAAACTCTTATTTTATATTATCACATGTTAATCGCTTCTTCTTGTGATAGTTGGAATTTACCGCATCCCAACCGCTTTTCCCAAAGAAATGGCACTTCATATAAAAAACTTAATTACATTTTTTAAACTTCGTGATTTTACTTATCAAGGTATATGGAAGCATGTTTCCAAAAGTGTGATTATAATAATAAAAAAACAAAGATGTGGTCATGCATAGTTTTTAAAATTTTAACATATTAAATTTAAACTCTACTTGACACTACTTCATCACTGCACAAAATATATTCATGGTGATTTTTGTGTCTGACTCAAGGAATCAAAGATAAAAAATTACTAAGAACCTACAATAAACTTTCCCCCTTGATTAAATAGAGCTTTAAGCTAGCAAAAGTTAATAATAGCGTCTTTTAAATCCTTAAAAAATAGACTCATATTCAAGTTAAATGCAACTCTATAAAAAAAAAAATGTGTCCTTGAAATATGCCGCTAGAACATTTATTGATAAAAATTTTAATTATTTTTACGAATGTGGGCTGAAATTGCCCTTCACAAACACTGCTACAATCATGTATCCTAACACAAATGGTTCTGAAAAAATAAGAAAACCACACTAACTCTTTTGTTTTATTTTTATAATATTTAATATATAGTATTAGAATGCAGTAGTACAACAGAGTTCCTCACATATATTCTTTTATTAACGCAAAAATTAAGGACTTTATAGTCTTCAATGAAAAAATTAAGGACCTTAAAAATAGTATAATAATTGTTCATCATATAATATATACATGTACCCACAATGATAGTTTCAATTAAACACATTTCTTAAAATATATAGTATATATATTATATTGCATGCATTGATATAAAATATTTATTGCAGAACTGTTTACATTTTAGCACAATTAGGAATTTAAATTTTACCACTTTTTAAAAATTTACTATTACCTATTACGCATTGATAAATCATACAAATTTGTTTGGTTTTTCAAGTTTTGTAGAAATAGTTTCTTTTATGGACTCAAGTTACAAAAAAAAAAAATTTTTTTTTGTTTCTTCCTTTTTATAAGCACATGCGCTACCAGTAGAATTGAATTTCTTGCACTCTGTCGATATCTTCTACTACTTAAGTACCTTCAGCCAAAAAAAGGCAAGATCTCCCCCACACACACCCTATTCTTTTCTTTCAAAATGCTCTACTCTCCACACCCGATCTCATGCTAGGCAAAAGGAAAAATATTTTAATGAAAAAAACCACAGTAAAGGCAGGCTTTTTTCCTCTCGTCTAGAGTCCCCCTCACGCACACCCTTTCTTGTCTTTCAAAATGCTTTACTTTTGAAGCAAGGTCTTATTTTAGTTGAAATATTCTAGTCAAAATCTTATTCTAGTTGCAATAGTTGAGTCATAAAAAATAATTAAATTCAGTTTAAATGAAAAGAAATCTGATTTTAATTTTTAAAAAAATTTAATATAATGAAAGAAAACTTATTTCAAACCCTGTATTGATATTTAACATATTATTTCAGAAAATATGCCTAACATTAAATTGTATGACATAACATATACAGAAGCAAATTAATAGATAGATTTAGAACTAATTGCTTGCAATAAAGCTTGCTTTGATAATTCAAGGAAAGCTGTAATATATCTTGTTCCAGAAAGAAAAAAAAGCATTTTACTTGAACAATTTTAAAATGACTTAACAAATGGCAGTGTTTACATACAAACAAATTGTGTAAAATAATTGAAATACAATCAAATACAATTTACCCCACTGTAACTTTAAAATATATAGTATTATATATATTAATTATAAATATAATATTTATCAAAAAAAGTAAAAAAAATAAGAAGGAAAGAGAAAAAGGAAAAAAAATTTGAGCAAATTAATTTTAATAATGAGGTTTAAACTCTGGTGGTCATGTTATCTGGTAGTTAACATTATGAATGGTAAAAGTCTTTAATAAAAATAAATGTAAGCAAATAGAAAACTAGAAATACCTTTGAAAGCAAAAGAATCAGTAGTTTGAATCTCTTTTACCCACAATGGCTCTAAACTTTCTTGAATCTCATTAGTATGTTCAGTGCGACAAGCAGTCTCAAAAGGAGGTATCTAAGAACATTCAAAAAAGTATTTGTAGTCATAGTTCGTAAAGTGAAACAAAATGATAACGTGCTTCTCACACAGTTGGAAACTTACAAAATAAGTTGAATAATAAAGTATTAAAAAAATTTTATTACATTTTAGAATAGAACAGAAACTCAGATAAAAGATTAAAATATGAATTCAATAGAGAAGGGAAACTAATAATTGTAGAATTACAATATTCATAAAATTATAAATAATTATAAAAAAATTGGAGCATTGTTACTAAAACCTACTGGATCAATTCCCAGTAATCAAAGGTTTTTATTTTTGTAATTGTTTGTCTAGGTATAAATTTGGAATTAAAAATAGTAATAATTTTAAAAATTTTATATTTTTATTTTTCTGTATAAAAATTATCAGCAAATACTAAATTTTATGTAAAAAAATTCAATTTTAGAAATCATACTATTACTATTTTATAAGTTACTATAAGTTACTATAAGCTACTATAAGTTACTATTTTATAAAAAGTCCTTGAATTACAATTAAACATTTAGTATTTCTTGTGTGGTGTAATACAATTGGTTACCAACTTTGAATAATGTAAAACAGTGGTTTGCCATAAGAAAATAAATATTTAATGGCACATTGTATTTCTTATAGTTGGACACATAAGAAATGAAATGTTATGTTAATGAATTTCCAAGATCCAAAAAAATGCTATTGTCTATTTACTACTAAAAACATACATCTTGTTATTGTGTAAACGTAGTTATTCAATTCTAGTTTCATAAACAGCTTGGTAACAAAAGAAATCACTTTTTAGACAGGCATTAAATTCAAAAATTCAAAGAGAATTTTTTTTTTAAATTTCTTTTTTAAAAAAGGAAAAATTGAGTGAATACTTTGCAGGCAAAATAATTGAGAGCATAATGTAAACCTTTTAAAAAAGTTGTTAACATTATAAGAATACAGTGAAATATACAGGGAATACTGGAAAATCAGTTATAATGAATTAAGCAGAAACTACTAATTATAATTTTTTCTTACTTCTAAAGGTTTGTAAAGAACTTTCTCATCCATGAAATTCATATTTTGTGGCATTATGCATTCTAATAATCCAGCATTTATAAAAGCCTGTCCCATACTCACAGCATCTGTTCTGTAAAGCATACAGATAAGAGAGAAAAATAAAATTTGCTTCTAGAAATTTAATTATAAAATTAAAAAATCAGCAACCTAAAGTGTATATGATAGATCATTACTTTTAAAAAGCTTAGAGTACGAAAATTCTGAGAGACATTTTTGAAGCAATTATTATGGCTTGGGAAAAGATCTTATTTTAGACTTATTTAATTATAGAGCATTTACATTTATTTACTATACCAAGTCTATAAAGTTTGAAGATTTCAGTGGATTAAGATAGTACTTGACTATCTTTAATTGTGTTCCCTGAGAAAGTTACAAGAACACTAAGCAAAGAAAAAAAAACTCAATGAATTTCATTAACCTAACAAACATTTTGATTTCAAAGGCTTGCCAAATTGACTTTAACAAATCTTTGAAAGCATCTATTTTTGGTATCAAATAAAAACACAAGAAGTGTTGACAAAACGAGGTGAAAAGTTTAAACAGGCATTAAAAGATTCATTGATTATTTTTTCCAGTTGAAAGTTTGCGGACAAATAAAAGAAAGGAATAATCTATTATTGCACAGTGAATTTCACTGAATTCGAGCCTGTTAACATTAAAATACAAACTTTAAAGTTAGTTAACTGGAATTCACTAACGAATCACTTAGTACTTTTATGCACTCGGCATTTTATTTGCAACACCTCAATAAAAACAATATGAAAAAATAAGTAAAGACAAATGATAAACAATTTTAATGCATAAAAATTTTTCGCACATTGAATTTACAAGATTTAAAAGGAATAGTAATAAAAATTACAACATAAATTTTTTTAAAAGGAAAATTTTAAAATTTAACTTACCGTGATAAACTGACATTATGATCAACAAGCCAGTCGACAATGTCACACCCAAGGACAACTTTTGTATGGTGATCTTTATATTCTTGCTTCCATAAAGACACACTTTGAACAGTATTAAGTAAATCTTGCATGATTTCTTTCAAATGTGTTCTATCCTGTAAAATAACTTAGCAAATGTGCACCAAATTAACAAAAAAAACTAAAAATTTATTTAATGTTTGCTGTTTATTATTCCACTTTATCGAAAGCAGCATCAAGATCAAATTCATAAACCCATAAGTTATCAAACAATATAGAACTTGAATAGGTGTTTGATAAATAATGCAATACATTTTAATGTTATTTGTAATTATATTTACCTTCTTAAAAAAATCTTGGTATTTTATAGAAAAAAATATTTGATTATTATTTTATAATAACTTAAATCATAAATTGAGCTATGATGGCTCATTGGTTAAGACACTAAACTTTCATAGTGCAGAACTGTGGTTTGATCCCCAGAGGCAGTTTAAAGTCTACGAAAGCTTCAGGTCAATAGGTACTAGTTGTCAATAGGTTTAGAATTAGGTGTGATAGCAAAAAAAAAGTATGTTTAAAACAGTATTTACTAATATATTTGCTAAACTATCATTTGTGATATAAGCCTATTGGTTGCACATACTTCAATCTCAGCAAGTATTGAGTTAGCAATAAGTTCTATGTAGATGATACACTAAACCTTATCTTAGAATAATAAATTAATAAATAATTAAATATAATTATTTTGAGCTAATTCAAACACTTCTTTCAAATTTGACTGAAAAATTTCGAGAATATCAACTGAATGCTGACACATGATGTCATTGATAAAACTTTAAAGAAAAATTAAAAATAATTTAAAATAAACTTAAGTCTAAAAAATAATTCATGCCAGCTTAAAATTTTTTTAAAATATTAAAAAGGAATGTGAAAAATAAAAAGTTAATGTAAAAGAAATGTAACAGTATAATTTCTCTAAATTATGAAATAAAGATGGCAAAGAACTTTTGATTAAACATTTCTAAACTGAAAACAATATATAAATATTGTTGTAAACAAAAGTAATTTGAATTATGCAATCTTTTTATGGTTACTATGACTACTAAAAATGAAAGATTTGAAGATTTTACTAAAAAGTATGAAATAAAAAAAATTGCAATATTAAAATTTGCTGTAATTTTTCATTCCAAGTTTCATTTTTTTATTGCATGCTTATTATAAAAATGATAGTAAGAAAATCTACTTTCTTGATAAAAAGATGAAACATGGGATAAAAATTTTAAAAATGATAATGATATAAGAAAATATATAATGATATAAGAAAAATTATCAATATAATTTAATGAAAATTAAACTTTTTGAAGTTAGTTTCATTTGCATCACTTTTTATAGGAATCTGCAAATTATAACAATAATTTCTTTTGCTATACATTTGTTATAATTTATTATCTTTTTACATGAAGTTTTGCGTTTTTTATCAAGAAAGTAAAATTATTTAAGTATTTCAGCACAAATTTTTAATTTCTTACAGAAAAAAGTAACAAAAGGGGTAAGTATCATATATTAGAATAAAAATTCCATAAATAAAAAAAAAAAGTTATTCATTAACTTTGAGGAGGTAAAAATTAATTAAAATTTATATAATAAAATTACATACTAGTTAAAATGTATTTATAAAATACAGTAGGGAACCGATTATCCGGAACGATCGGGACCATCGCTATTCCGGATAACTGATTTTTCCGGTTTTATGAATCGCTACAAAAAGCCGTTTTTTTTATTGAAATAATTATATTATTTTTTGAAATAATCTTAAAAAGAAGAAAAAACGATGGAGCAATACACTAATGATTATTTCCAAAATGATGGTAAGAAAAAAGAACGAAAAATCCTAAAATTTTATAAGGAAAAAAAATTTTTTTTTTATAATGGTGGGAAAATTTATCGAATTTCGTTCCGGTTTTTTGGTTTTCCGGTTTTCTGATTTCCGGATAACGGGTTCTGTACTGTACAATTGAAAACATTTGGAAATGCACAAAAACCAACATTTATTAGAGATATTTAGTTTTTTTATAAAAAACTATAAAGATTCTTGGTATACATTATCTCATACATTAAATTTCTTTTTAAAAATCTATGTCTAAACATTACTTTTTTAAAATAAAATATATTAATTTAAAATACATTAATTTAAAATATAATAATGATAATCTAAACAAATTTTAGCTAATTTTATTAGTTTATAAATATGAAAAGAATATAAATATGAAATTTCAGCAGTTAGTATTGAAACTTGTTATCTCTTTAAATTATATCAGACCAGAGTAAAACTAAACTAACATATAAACTACTATATAAACACACAGTTAAAAAATTAAATGTATATTACCTGAATAGGACCTTCAATTTTTTGAGGACGTTCTCTAATGGGCATATTTGTTATAGCAGTTCGAAAAGATCTATAAAAAGTATTATACATCAAATATTTTCATTAAAACTACACCAAAATGTCAATTGAAACAAATAAAAATATATTCGACAAAAAGCATAGCAAATTAAGATTCAATTTATAAAAAAAAAAATTTTTTGAATCTCAATGATAGATTTGAATGAAATCAAATCTGAAATTTTTGAATAAAAGCTGAATTAATTGCATATAATCCATAAACAAGTTGATGAAAAAATTTCATCCCTGATGTTGAATAGGTGACCCATATTAGATTTATGGCTACAGCAATTTTCAACTCCATAACCTTCCAATTTTAAACACAACCTAGAAGGCAAGGGAACACCTCAGTCAAACACCATAAAACTTCCCATGATTAGTACAAGGAAAGGAGACCTCTAACCCATACTTTGTTGATTGGAAATATTTTTTGTCAGTATTATAGTGAGTGTGAGCTAGGATCAGCATGCCAACTGATTAGCCATTACTCGGATTTAAACCTGGGTCACCTCATTAGGAGGTGGTTACTCTATTCCAATAATGAAATAATTGAATAAAACAGACTTTAAATTTAATTGCTTTAAATGAATATAGGTTTAATGTCAAAAGGTACAAATTAGGACCAGGGTACGAATGCACTAAACATCAGATTTCAAAATACATCAACAGTTAAATATAAATACAGTATTTTAACAGAAATATGGCTATGGCATATTTTTAGTGTGTAAATGCAATGTCAATGATTGGGTATATCAACATGATGGTTTGGAAAAACTTAAATATTGCCTGGGGCTTAACCTTCCTAATTGTGGTTTAATATCTATTAATTATATAACTAGGTCAAATTGTTTCTTGAATATTGACAAGGGAATATGCTTAAGTTGCTAAAAAAATTAACTATTTTTTTTATCCCCTGCAAACTTGCATGTAGAATTCAAATTCATTTAATAAATAAAGCAAATATGCATTCAAGAATTATTCAGCGATAATAAATCTAATTAAACTTTAAGAATTTTATTGCTGAAGAAAACAAGTACATATTTCCTAAAGAATGAAACTTGTATTTTTGAAAATTATAATTCAAAATATGCAAAAAATTTTTCAATGCAATAGGACCTATATTTAATGAGAAGCTCGGAAACACATAAACGCTCATTAATTCTGTGTGCCTGTTAAACTTGAATTCAATGTTAATAAAAAAAAAACAACCCTATTGCTTGATTACTTTAATAATGATTGTCTTTAAAAATATGTTGGATTTCTTTGTCTATTTCTCTACGATGCTGAGGTCTTTTCTCCAATAATTATGTACAAAAAAACTTTAATAATTTTCAACAATAGATAGTGCATAGAGCAATTGTTTTTCCATTTCCAATATTTTTTGCAATATCCAAAATTATTAACCTCTTTAATCTCTTCTTGTGAAAAAAAAATTAATAATAAAATAATACAAAACTATGCATTTCAAGAATTATACCAAACAAAAAACTCCATTTTCCTCTGTAAATTTGAAATTTTATTAAGTGTAGGCTCATAAGTGATGCCCGGTGGCTGAGCGGTAGCACTTCCCGCTGTCATGCCACAGGTCCCTGGTTTGATCCTCGGGCCGAGCAAGGCTGACTCAGCCTTTCATCCCTTCCGTGGGTCAATAAATGAGTACCAAGCATGCTTGGGAACTAAACACTGGGGGTTCCGCGTTCGGCTGACCACCTGACCGGAACATCAGCTCCTGCACCCCAGAGCCCAAGGTCAAGAAAACTGAGATGGGCACCGTAGGTCTTGGCCCTCAAGGACTGTCGCGCTGCTGAGTTTAGTTTAGTTTTTAGGCTCATAAGTGGGTGATTTAAACTAACTTTAAAAATTAGAAAAATCAGTGTAATTGACAAGTAAAACATTGGGTACTATCCTTTTGTATTGAAATTTAAGAAAAATTTATAAAATCAATATGAATGTAACACCTTATATTATACAAAATTAATATTATACATTACAAAGAAAATATAGATTACTTTGCTCTCGCAATGTCTTCCTCCCGAAATCCAATAACAGAGCTTTTCCTTCTAGCAGGAGAAATGATACTTTGTTTTGGACTTGGGGCAGTTTCTGGTTGGGATTCAAATCTAATCTTCTTCGGCTGACTTTCTTGAAAAGCTTGTCCCTCTTCATAAGCACACATATTGGTATCTAAAGACCGCACACATGAAAGAACCATCTTGCAGCAGTAGGAACACACACGGAGATCTTCTGCAAAACAAAACATTACTGAATGTTTAATTCTATTATTATGCTAATACATAGAACAAGAGTTTCATTTACAAAAATTATTTAAATAGTTTCCATTTATTTTCAAAAAATATAATTTGTGATTAATATTGAAAAATCAGTGCAAATAACTATTAAAAATCACAATACTCATTTCATCAAAGGAAAACATTACTAATTAAATTTTTACTTTTAACTGTGATTAATTAAACTGAGATTTTTAATCAATAAACTTGTTTAAAAATATATTTTTAAAAAAAGATAAGGTCGCTTTTGTTTTAACAAATTATGAACTTTAAACATGAAATGTTAAAGATTTATTTTATTTTATTTATTTATTTATTGAGTTTTGAGTCTAATCAATTCATCTTCTACATAATTATATATTTTAAAATTAATAAATATAATCTTAAAAATCAAAGTTATTGTAAGATTACAATTAGTAATGAATAATAACTTATTAAATATCAGTAAAAAATATAATAAGAATTTGTTTACACTAAAAGTTATACTTCGGACACTTTAATACACTTTTGGATTGGTTTCATATGCTGAGTAGCAGAATGAATGTGAAGTACTATCTCCTTAAATCTAAATTTGTCTGCGATTTCGAAACAGTCAAACAGAGATTATAATTGAAAAAATTCAACTTAATCTAACAAACAGGTAACATAATATGCAAATATAAGGTCCATATACATAAAATCAAGTAACAGAAAAAAAATTCTTTACTTTTTGTTCTTTGTGGAGTTCTCAATTCAGCTTTTTAATTTTAGTAGAAACAATAAGTGTTTTTAAAAGAAGTCTCAGCAATTTCATCTCAATTGTTTGGTTTATTTTAGAAAAAAAATTTAGAAGAAAGATAATCTGCAGCACCCACTGCTGTGTTGGAGGCTATCTGCTACTAGGGCTCGTGAGAATGATCCAAAATCAGTTTTGGACAAACAAACCCCAATCCATACCTGCCAACTTTTACGCATTTGGCATAAAATTTTATTTTACCACGTTTATATAAACTTGCCTTCGTGTATGTCTGTCCGGGTGGAATTTTGTAATCGATTTTAAACTAACTTCCCGAATAGCTAGAAACTTCAAATTTAGCACACAGTTCAGAATTGGATGACAATGCATGAAAATGAAGAGAAAAAAGACATGTAAAGTAAAATAAAATTTTAAAAAAAAATATTTTCGAGATTTTCTTTTGTTGTCGATTCCATTATTTCAAATTATTACGTGTCAGGTGAAAATATTTTCGTTGTCGGAGTATTTTTATTGGCTGAAAAATCACGTGGTAGGATCCAGTTTTTCCTCATTCATTTCCAGATTGTTTTGGTTGCCATCAGCATAAAACTAATGAAAGTCGTAAAGTTATTGTTTTTCTATAAAGGTTTTTGCATCCCTAATTTAAAATAAAAGTTCTATTACTTTAGTAGTGGTCTTGTAGTAGTTTTGACTACTCTTGACTAAGAAAAATAATCTAAATAGAAATATATATTTTTCAAAACCACGTTTTTTGTAGTGAAGAATAATAATTAAAAAATAATAATTTTTTAAAAATATAAAATAAAAATTAAAAATTAAAAAAATCATAGCTTAAAATAAAAAAATTCAAAATAAAAAATAATATTTTTAAAAACCACGTTTTAGTAGTGGAGAATAATAATTAAGAAAAAAATTGAAAAACGAAAAACGTGGGGCGCATGAAATACATAACAGTACATATACACATACATATACACATTTTCTTACTCATATACATGCACAGCCACATATACATCCACATACATATGCATATACAAAAGCATATTCCACATTCACATTCAGATACAATTACTGATATACATACACATATTCTCAAGAGCACACATGCACACACTAATATAACATTACTGTTATGTATTTCATGCGCCCCACGTTTTTCGTTTTTCAATTTTTTTCTTAATTATTATTCTCCACTACTAAAACGTGGTTTTTAAAAATATAATTTTTTATTTTGAATTTTTTTTATATTTAAAGTGGTAGTAAAATTATGCTTTCTGTATATTCCTTACATTTATAAGCTTAATTTATAATCTTTTTGACCACCACTATTTTTAAAAAAAATCAAGCATATATATAAATATGTATATGTATAATTTGCATGAGCTTTTTCAAAATGCAGCGTATATTTCTGCATAAAATTGTAATTTAAATTTCGCTTTATTACCACTCGGGAAAATCATGCTCGTAAGGATTAGAAGTTGGCAGGTATGCCAATCCTTCAGAAAATTTTTGCTTTTTTTTAACTTTTAATGCTTAAAAATAAAATTCGTTATGTTGTTCAAAATAAAGCAATTATTTAAATTGAATACAACTTACATGTCTTAGATAAATAATTCAGAAATTTTTTTTTCAGTTAAAATAAAAGCAAGCATATAAAAACATATTTATTTTCAGATAGCTATATGAATGTCTAGATTTAGTTCTTTGATTATCATGGGTTTTGGATACAATGGTAAAATCAAAGATATAAGTCACAGTTTTTACCATCCTATCAATTGTCGAAAATCTTTTTTACCATAGCCAATTTAGCAGGAGTTACATTTTAACATTACTAATACACTATTTTAAAATACACTATTATACAAAAGTAAACAACTTGTTAATTAAGCTATAATTAAAATGGATGTGTACAAAATATATAAATAGAAAAAAATATATAATTCTAATAATTTGGTTTTCAACAGTTTAAGGTGATTCGAAACAAGAAGTTTAATAAATATCTCTTGAGTCTATAAAATAATTATCATTTTTCAAAATACATATAATTATAAAAATACGATGGATTGTAAGATTTCAATTGATAATGAACAAACAGTTATCTCTTATATGCAATAAGTGCATAGTGTATTTGGAGTTGTAAGTTTTTAAAATAGTAAAAGATACACAAGATATAAAATGAATTATAAAATGCTAGTCTTAAATTGACACTAGCAGAAATTAGCTGACACTTCGAATGCATAAAATAATTAAGATATTTACCAGTATAACCAATTAGATCACCGGCAATTTCTTGACTGCAGCAGCGCCAACAAAAGATTTGGCCGCAAACACGACAGTGATGCCTTCTTCTGAAAGTTGTGAACTTTTCACCACAGTCGTAGCATTCCTTACAATTGCTGTCACGCATCCAATGTTGTTTAAAATCACTGTCTTTATAACTTTGAAGACCCTAACCAAAAAAAAAAAACTTTCAATTAGAATCTAAAGCACAAAAAAAAATTAATAGGTAGAATATTTTCAATTGTTATTTGATTATCTACATATTTAACATAATTTCATATAATGTAAATTTATTGGCCTATGCCAGCATACATTAAATTATAATGCATGATGGTTGTCCTCCGGCTGTTCATATATTTAATAGAATTGCATTGAATGAGGGTAGGAATGAGAATGTGTGGTACATAGATCAGTTAGTGCTCCCCAACCTTTTTATCACCGCGGACCTGTCAACGTTTGATAATTTTACCGCGGCCCACTGGGGGGGAGGGGTGTTGATTGTTTATAGTTTAGATTATTTTGATTTATTAATTTTAATTTAATTGTATTTAAACATGCCTTCAAAATAAAATACAGTTACACCAAAAATAAATATAAAGTGATTTAACATTTTAACTTACTAGAACGTTAAATGAATGAGAACCCTGGGCTTGTTTCTTTGCAATGAGACGGTTCCATCTGGGGGTAATCGGAGACAATGATATATTACAAACATTGAAAAATTTACGTCACTACCTTCAGGGGGCCCCTTTTTTTAAATAAATAAAATTTTAATGGAACACAGATATTTCTAATTATTTGGGGTATAAACCTAGGAATTTAAATTCAGTGTCAATGAAATGGGCGGCCCGGTACTATTTGATCAACGGACCAGTACCGGGCCACGGACCGGGGGTTGGGGAACACTGGGCTAGGTGATTAGACCACCATATATTCTCCAATCTAAATTTTGAAAGTGTAGTGTGCGCATGTACTAGTATTATATTAGTATCATCAAGATGAATGCCAGGTCATTCCCAATGGTTCATTTGTGCAGCTTTAATGTGATGTAAATGAACAAAATAATTAAATATATATTTAACATTGTAATACATAATTATATTAAGTTTTAAATTAATATATTTAGCAAGATATATACATACATCCATTAATTTTTAATTGTTTATCCTTCATATCCTTACCTTAACCATTATCCTTTTAATCTCAGCTATGCTATGATTTTTTTGCTTTTCACTTTTAAGATATTCATGTTATATAAATATATTTTAAACAAATATACATTCTCATAATTGCAAATATGATTAATATTTTTAACCTTTCAATAAGTTAACAGAAGCATTTTAAAAGATATAACAATCAGAGTGTGCAGTCGAATTTGCTGATATTCACCAATCCCGATGATTGCTTCGCAATAATTGCTGTTTCTTGGCAGAAAACAGTTGAAATTATTCAACTAAAAATATATTTACTAAAAAGAACACTTGTGCCTTTACTTCCCATATCCAAATATTTATCTTATGATACTATTAAGATCTGTAAGTAAACATACATCATTTTTCTAAGAAATCATTTTTTGAAATAACATTTAAAATTATAAGTATATTTTTAAAACAAATTTGGTGAGTTCGCAACTACAATTTTTGCATTCATCACTTTATTCATGAAGCTGAAAGTTAAGTTCTAAATCATTTAACAGTCTCTTTAACCGTAATTCTTAAAAGTATATTAATGTAACTTGCACCAAAAAATCAAAATTTTAAATTAAAATTAATAAGATCAGACACCTATTTCAATAACTTTATCTTAAAATGTAACATAGAATTACTTTATTCTAATAATAATAATAATAATAAAATCAATCCACCTAAACTCTTAATTTAGAAATCAAACAAAATAAAAAGTGTAATAATAAGGGTACAGGAAATTTTATCCTTTAAATTAGGAAAACAAAAATATTACAAGGAAAATAATAACTTATATCAATTTTATGCTTATGACAAATAAACCAATATAAAAATTAATGTGGGAAAACTGGATCCTACCATGTGGTTTTCTAGCCAAAATAATGTATTTACAACAATGAAAAACTGTGCACCATCAATAGATTTTTATATATAGTAGGAGTTGGGATGTGTGCACTAATAAAAAAATTCTCTTCCTATTTTTGAAAGTTCTTCAGATATACATTAACACAATGCAAAGTAATTTTCAAAGAGAAAATGCATAATCATGATTAATAACTAGTTTCAGATAAAGAACCCTTTTCTGGATTACAATAGCCACTATGAAAACAATTTATACATAATTTTAAATATATTCAATATTGAGTAGGTCATTTTATTTTTTAAATTAATAATTACTTTATTTAATTACTTAAAGAAATTTAATTCAAAATTATAATTAATTTAACTATTATTTGAAAAGTTTATCAAGCATATTTTTAGATTTAAATAAAAGTTATTTATAAAAGCATATTCAAAAAAACATTAACAAGATTAATATTATTGATCATACCAAATTTATAAAGATATGTAAAGAATTAAGCAAACTAAGAAAACTTTAATAAAATTATATTACAAACTGTATAAGAAATAAAAACTGAATAAGAAAACTTTGATCTATTCATATTACAGATGAAACAAAATTAGTGAATGGCCTCCTAATAAATTTTTATTGAAATTTGTTACTTAGTTCAGCATTTCTAGAAAGAAATTATTTTTAAAAAATGCAAATAATTTTGAAATGTAAATACAATGAGTATTGAAGCTCACAGAAATAAATTAGTATTTGGTTCTCTTGCAGCTGAATATTAATAAGTTTACTATGAAGATTTTAAAAGTAATTATAGAGTAATAAAAGGTAACAAGTAAAAAAAAGGTAATAGAGTATAATAAAAAATTTCAACTATCCAATTAGTGGATGGTCTCTCAGTTAAAAATCTTACGAGAAAAAATCTTCATTAATTCTTGTCTTTATTAAATTAAATGAATAAAAGGGAAATGGAAATTTCGAGATGATGAAGCTTTATGATTCTTAAGTGCTCTAAAGACAAACATGAAAATATGTAATTAGTGAATAATCCCCAAGACAAGTTCAAGGATTATGGTATGGATCTATAAATAGAAGAGCTCAAGAAGAAATTAGCTTGCTAGTGAAGAAGACAATGGCGCTTCACCAAAGATAAAATTAACAAGAAAAATAAATGTTTCTGTTGATAGTAGGGGGGAAAATATGCAATATTCAGTTGGTTCCCTTGACCAGCAAAATTCAAGAGATTTTTCAGTTCGATTTCAGAGTGAGGAAAATGAAGCCTAAAATTGAGAATCTCTTGCAAAATGCAGCAGATATGCAGATAAGAGAGCAAGAATCCTTCCCACTGAATCTAGCTCAGTATACATACATGTGAACCCGTAAGTATTTCATCAAACATCTAAAATGTTTGACACTTTCACACACTATGAACCAATGGTTAGCTAAAATTGATTGTGGTTGAAAGAATTGTACAAATGCTGAATGGAATAATGTGAAAACCATGCTTCATGCTTGTGGTGAAAATCAACATAATAAAGAAAAAATATCTCATTTTGGAAAAGGGAAAATTAAGCATTTTTTAAAAACACCCAAAGAAAAAAAGCACCATTAAAAGCTTTCAAAAAACAAAAATCGAAAATAAGCATCTTTCAGCTCTTTTAAAAAAATTTACACACCCGGACAATATAAATAACACAGTTGCAGCCTGATATTGTGCTTCCAGAAGATTAGTCAGGACTTAAATTAATGACAGAAAACAATTTGTTGACAAAAGCAATAAAAATCTTGATCCTAGGAAAATGGGTGTACTCAAATAAGGTAAAATTTCATTACATGTAAGCATATATATTATTTTACTATATATTAATATTTTTTCTACACAAACTTTTTGTTATTAAAGAATATTAATACACAAATAATGACTGACCTTTTTCTTCTTGTCAATAATATTGTCCACTATTTTCCCTAAAATACCTGCCATGCCACGATTTTCCTCAGCAGATATTTCAGGAGATTTATTTGAAAAATTGGATTCATCAGTAATATAATAAGGTTCAGAAGTGGGAGAAGTTTCAGGAGACCCTTCAGCAGATTTATCCTGAGTTTTCTTTTCAAAGGTTGTAGATTTTTCTAGAAGAGAAAAAAAAATTTCAAAAAGCCATCTGAATAGGAGATGAAACTTTTTCAATATTTAAAGGAAAAAATAATCCCTCAAAAAATATAATTTGTTAAAATTTTAATACGAGTATTAAGATGATGGTTAATAAACTCAGTTTCTAAAATCAGATACTAAACACAGCCAAAAAATGAGAAACAGAAGCAATAAGTGTCAGAATTTTTAGCAATAAACAAAGGTATTTTATTCTGATCGCATTTATAGAATTAATGTTTAAGCAGTTCCACTAAAAATTTTATTCAAGACATTCAAGAAAGTAAATTATATTTCTCATGAATAATAGATGATAATCTTACTTTTTCATGAAAAATGCTTAAATTTTCTCATTTTAATATTTTTTGAACCTTAAAAAAATTAAACCCATCAAGTATTTAGAACATGATACAGTTTTTTTTTTCTTTTTTTGGTATGAGAAAATGTTGTACATAAAATTAACAAGCAAAAAAGATATTTGATTAAATCAATGAAAAAAATTAAAAGGAAAGGAAGGACATTATTATAATCGAATAACAATACAATAGATTGATGTGATTAGTTTTTTTTTTTAACAAAACAAGTTGCCTTTACAAATTTTCTGTATCAGGTTTTTCAATCCATAATAAAGCATTGAGTGGTAGTATGTAATTAGTAAAAAAATTAATGTTTTATGATTGGGGCTAAATTGTCACGCTGATGAAGAAGACATTTTCATTACTATTTGAATTTACATATTTTTTAAAGACAATAATATACCCAAAATGTAAGTGTAGCTAATTTCAATAGGGAAAAACTCCTGATTTTAGTAATGCATAAGAAAAATGTAGTTAGATAAGAGCTGTATCATAAATTTAAAACATTTATTTAAGATAAATACAGAACATAATTTCTTTTATAATAATTTGAGTTTAAACAAATAATTATTCAGAGGTCAATAAAAATTTACACATATAAATAATAATTACTTTACACAAAATAAATATTATTCATTGTTTTTACACTAAACTTACCATTTAAACATGATACTTAGCATTTAAACATATTGTTTTGAAATAATATTGACTTAAAAACTAAATTGAAAAACACAAAACCTTAATTACAAAAATTTTATCAGTCTAGCAAGAAACCACACAAAAGTATGCGTTTTTAATCTAATAAAAATACATTTAAAAAATTGGAAGTGCAATTAAATTTTAATAAAAGTTATTTTTTAACAGTAAGAGTAAACACACTTAAAATTTAATTTATGTTTTCTAAAATTACTAGATGTATTCAAGCCATATTCTAAGAAAAGAAAAGACAATATGACATACTTTTAAGTAAAATTTCAGCATCATAAAATAAAATGATTGTGGAAGAATGATTGTAAAAAATTGACTTAATTGAAAAAGTCATACACACAACTATTATTATAAAGGAAACAAAACTCAGAAATTTCGATGAAATATGATACATAATTCTTCAAAAAGCAACACATAAAAATTATATAAAAATAAAAAACCTACTTAAAAACCAATAAATATTATTAATTTAGATCTACCTTTGCTCCTGAAAAATATATTACGTATGGAAAATGATTGAGATTTTGATTCAGGACTTAATGGTGCAAAAGAAGTTAAAGATGTTTGGCTCTCCAATTTCTTGGCCATGATAGTCTTGTCTACATATTAAAAAAAATAAACATTAATTAAACAATGAAAATGATACTAAGAATAACAAATGACAGTAAACATAGCTCTATAGTTCTTTAAAAAATAATTTCAAAGGAAATGAATTATTCAAATGGCTACACAAATTTAAAACCTTAAATGGTAAAAAAGTATTTCATTACTGCAACAAAATATCATTTATAAAAAATGAAACAAACTACAGTAGGGAACCGATTATCCGGAACGATCGGGACCATCGCCATTCCGGATAACTGATTTTTCCGGTTTTCGGAATCGCTACAAAAAACCGTTTTTTAATTGTTAAACCCAACTGAAAAATAAAAACAAATTTGGAAATAATCTTAAAAAGAAGAAAAAACGATGAAGTAATACACTAATGATTATTTCCAAAATGATGGTAAAGTGAACATCTTTCAAAAAAGAAAGAAAAATCCTAAAATCTTATGAAGAAAAAATTTTTTTTTAAAAAAGAAATAGCGGGAAAATGTATCGAATTTTGTTCCGGTTTTTTGGTTTTCCGGTTTTCTGATTTCCGGATAACAGGTTCTGTACTGTATTTATTTTATTAAGCTTTAAAAGAAGCATTTTTGGGTTTTAAATTGATTAGCTAAGAATAAAAAAATAATAATCAATAAATAAATAATAAAAAACTGCTTGAATTTTAAAACTAAAAAACTTTGACATGTCAGCAACAATCTTCTTTAATTACTTTATTTTTAAAAAGAGTAATTTTCGTTGCTCTTCAAATGATTGTATCCCCTCTGCAGAGGATCAATATTGAAATGGTATGTTTTCGGATCATCCTCAGGAATGTTTCTCAGATCACTGTCAATAGCCTATTGTGCAGTTCTAGTGTGAAATAAAAGAAGTATTTACCTACCTAAAGATTGCATAAAAAAATAATAGCAATAAAAGTAACTATTTATGGTTTCCCATTGATGAAATTATCCAATATAACTTTTTCTTAAACTTAACTTAATAATAAATTTTTAACTTAACTTACTAAGATTCAATCTTAATGGTTTGAAGTTGAAGACCTAGCCTTAATTATGCTAATTAATTAGGAATATTTAATAAGTGCAAATAATATTTTTTAAGTTATGAAATCAGACACAAAAACGTATTTTCTCTGAATAAACATACTTTTTTTAGAGATTTAGTTTCTTGACCTTCCCAAATGAATGGTAGTCACAATCTGAGAAATATTGTCCCAATAATGTAATTTTACTTTTTGTGTATCTTGCCCTATTTCAAGAACTTTTTTAAATAATAATAAAAAATTGCGTTAAATTTTAAAATATATTTCTCGAAAGAAACTTCCATGCAAAGAATAATCTTAATTATTTATCATTATTTTATTCAATAATGGTCAAAAAAAATTTTAAATATAAGATATACAAATTTTTAGATCATTTTAAAGAATGTAATTTTAAACATCAATATACAAAATTTGATTGAAATCAATCAAATAGTTCTAAAGAAAGAAATTTTAAAAATATAGCTTCTTGAAATCCAATCCTTCGATTCTTCAAATTCATTATGTTAAAATCTGTACTTATATTCGTAAAAAATGGGACGTCGTTCTGAACACAACAAAAATCAGGAGGCAAAATATTTTTACCAGAAAAATATGAACAAATACAAACCCTGAAATGGAAACTGTCTTAAAACATTTTTAATTTGTCTTCACCCATATGCATTTCTTGCAGCCACTTTATAATCAAATAATTCTGAAATAAATAAGAACATAAAATAAGGTCATGTTTTAGTAATGCTCTTAGCAAAATGAATCCAAATATATATGTATATATATATATTTTTTTAATGTATGACTATTTGCTAGGTACAAGCATAATAAGGATTAGGTTGACTAAGAAAATTTTTGCATGCATTGAGCCTTTTATCATTTTCCTCACTTTATACCAACTTGTTTTGGTTCTTCAAGCTTTATTTATTTAAATTATATAAATTCTTGGAAAATCCTTACTTTTATTTCAAAATAAATATGTATACATGAAACAGGCAAACCTGCATGTTTCACAATTGAATGAAGAGAAGAAAAATTTGAAATGCAAAAATTCAAGCTATCAAAAGCCACATGATATCAACAGAAAAACAAAAGGAAAAGAAAACTTTTTTAAAAAATAATTCATTTTCAATTAAAACAAACAATTAGAACTAGAAAATAGGAGATTTCAGTGCTATTTGCTTAAGAATAATGTTTTATGAATTACTTCATCAGAGTGGACAACTTTAAATATTCTTTCTAAAATATTTGGCTGACTTTCAACATATTTTCTCAAAGTGGAAGTGGTTTTCTCAAAGAAATTTTCAGAGGAAGGCATTGGCTCACATTGGGCTGTCTGGCCAACTATGATGATGATGATCCCTATTCCCTTTAGAACTTAGTTGAAAGAAAAAAAAACAATAGAAAATATTAGTAGTTACTGTGCATGCATTAAAAATGACTAAAAATTGCTAGGGCAACAATAAACAAGAATTTTTAATTCCTGTTTTAATAGATTAAATAGAATTTTAATTTCTATTTTGTTACTATTTGTAGTCATTACATCTCTTTAAAAATTTTATCCAGGATGTACTGGCAAAATTTGGGAAAGTTTTTCTATTTTTACAAAAGTTTTTCTATTTTTACAAAAGTTTTCTAAATTTTTTTCATACTTAAAAGAAAATATTTATTGCAGTTGTGAAAAACCAAAATCAAAGAAAAGGTAAGGTATAAATGGTATTCAAGAAAATATTTATTGCATTCATAAAAAACCAAAATCAAAGAAAAGGTAAGGTATAAATGGTATTCAAGGTAAAATTGAAGAAAAATTCTTTAGCAAATTAAAATTTTTTTAACATTGAGTGCTAGAAAATTTAAAAGAAAAAAATTTTTCAAAGTGTTATCAAAAAATTTATAGGAAGTAAGCTAGGTTTGACTTTATACATACTTCCAGACTTTCCCTTAAACTATTTATTAAAAATGCTGCTTTGAAAATGTTCTCTTCATTTGAAAATATGATTCTAACTTCAATAATACGATTCTTTGATCATTAGACAAACTTAGAAGGGAGCTAAAACAAATCATTGAGAATTGCATATGAATTCATGACAGGAAATGGCATTGTACGCCATTAGTGGTGCTTCCCTATTATGAACTGTTTCCGTACCTTTAAACAGTTATTTTATTTATTTAAATTACCTTAAATTATTTAATCTTTATTTAAATTATCTTGATCTCTAATAATTCTTGTCTAAAATTACATGAAAAACATAGAAATAGCTGTTTTATAGTAAGATAATTTAGATAAATAAAAGTATTTATTCAAAGGCACACATAGAAGCAGTTCATAATAAGGAAGGGCTCCCGGCAGCAATGCCATTTCCTGGCACGAATTTACAATTCTTAACCTTTATGACATGCCTAACTTCCCCTCCAAGTTTGTCACATAATCATAAATTCAATCTGAAGAGTAGTAATTTCAATATTTCTTAGATCAAATTATTAAAAAAATAAACTTTCAGACAAAATAGTCTCAAAACAATTGTCAAAAGTAAATTAGATGAGCATGTTATGCTACAAGCCATCTATAATACCCTAAAACTAATTAGGTTCATTACCCCATAATGATTGAAGATTAGTATTTATTAAAATTAAGTAAAAATTAATCTAAAATAATGTTAAAGTTTCAGAGAATGTTTTTGAAAATTCAGACATTAGTTTAAGTGAATGATTTTGAAAATTAATGTTTTAAAAATTGAACAAATTTCTTCTAAGAAAGAAAATATTTCTGCGTTATCTTTCTCAGCCCTGTCACATATTAAGTAAATAGTAAGATATGAGGCAAAACTTAAATTTTAAAGTGATACTTGTAATATTTTTGTTTTCAGAATATAAAAATGAAAAGAACAAAGAAATCGCCATAAAGCTATTATTCATCGCACGTAAAAAAAAGATTTTAAAAAATTTTGCAATAGTGATAGGGACAATATTAACTTAATAAAGCTGTATTTAGCAGAACAAACCCGAAATTTCTCATACATAAAGGGGAGTGTCAAATATAAAATATGTGAATCGCTGAATAAAATGAATTCATTCCTTTTTAAGAATTACCTTAGAAAAAATTCAATTTAAAGTTTTTACAATAGGTGCTTTACAGAAAAACTCAATAAATATTTACTTAATATTATTTTAGTTACGTTAAGATGAAACAAAGAATAGCTCATGAATTACAATTTATTTTACAAATAAAAATAATTCATTTGAAAACATTCAAATTTAATCACAATGAAATAATTTGAAAATATTTTTGTAACTTGCTTTAATTTGAAATTCTGGGATAAAGAATACTTCAAATACTAAAATTTTGTTTACAACACTGGAAAATCGTTTCCGAATTTCTATTTCTTCTCTACGACTATCCTTTTCTCGTGATGACTGTTTACAAAAAAAATTAATATCATGACTTTAAGCTTTCATTGATATATTTGTAATTCAAACAGTTTATAGACGGCAGTTACACAAAACACCGCACCAAGCGGTTTATGTGAAAAGTGGTTTTTCAAAATAAATATTTGTGAGGAAACACATTTATGAGGAAATGAACCTAGGATTACCATCCACGGATGAAGCGATTTCTGTACTTTTATTTCTCCTTTTTTTAATAATTCTTTGTGTGGAGGGAGGGCTTTTGAACATTTTACTTTCGATTAATTGTACTAATAAAAAGCACATTGCGTTATCAATCTTTTAAAATAAATATATTCTTTTGAATAAAGAATATAGTGATTGATTACTCTGCAAACATTAGTGATGGGAATAGGAGCGGATGGGAATTTAAAAAGTCGCCAGAAATCAAAATCCCTACATTCCGATGAGGTTTTTAGGTACCCAACTTTCTTTTCATTTTCAATTTGCTCTCCTCTTTTACTTTCATTGTCCTCGCTTTCGAAAACATCGGGAGTTTCAAGGGGCATTCTTTGGCAAGTAATCGCAGGAACACAGTCACAAATTTTACGAGTCCAAGGAGCTATTCATATGAAAGCGTAACTAATTAAAGAGTTTCATTAGATTATTATTATTTACGTATTCTATTCATAAAAAAACATAACGTACGCAGTTTCTTTTAAATATAAATTCGTTACTGATTTCTATTGCCTATAATATGAAGAGATATTAAAAAAAAAAATTTGTGAAAATTTTTTTTGTTTTTCTGCTATCTTGAGCAATGAATATTTTGCAATATATATCTGTTCATTATCAATGACCAAAACAAACTGAAACCTGAAATTGACAATAGAATCAATATGGCCAACAGATGTTTTTTTGGACTAAAAAGTCAACTAAAATCGAATTTTATTAGCCAAAAAACAAAACTAAAATTATATAAGACACTCATTCTGCCTGTCTTGCTATACGGAAACGAAACCTGGACTTTAAACCTTGACGTACAACGCCCGATAGAAACGTTTGAAAGAAAGATACTTAGAACTATCTTTGGTGCCATACCAGAGGGGGGATGTTGGCGAACACGGTACAACTTTGAACTTTATGGGCTCTATAAACATCCTCAAATTACGCAGATAATCCGAAGCAACCGACTAAGATGGCTCGAACATATATGGAGAGGCTCTGAAGATAGCCCTGTAAAAATTGCCACCTTCAAGAACCCTCAGGGGTCCCGCTCTAGAGGTAGACCACCTACTCGATGGCTCAAAGACACTGCAAACGACCTCAAAGTCCTGAAACTTAAGAACTGGAGGGGAGTTGCCATGGACAGAGGGAGCTGGAGAAGGCGTGCTGTTGAGGCAGCCAAGGCCTGCAAAGGGCTGTTGCGCTCCTGAAGAAGATATATCTGTTCAATTTTTTAAGGTGGAAATTAAACTTTAATTCTAAGTGGTAAACTGAAATTTAAGAAGAAAAAAAAGACGTTTCTGTGACAGAAATTACCACATAGGCACTTTGGTTACCTTGGTCGAAGTAACTTTGGGATACCTAACTTATCGTTTTATAATCAACTAAAATATACTCTGTTCTAGATCACAGCAAATCCTTTTAATTAAGTATCGCAACAAAATTTAAAAATATCCCTAAATATTTTTAATATGTTAATTTTAAGAAATATTTTTAGGGGGAAATAAATATTGTAATTAATAATCACATTACTACTGTTTATAATTAAACTTTAAAGTCAGCATCAAATATATTATTAGAAAATTTGTTTGGAAATGGGATAGTTTTTATTTTATTTGATTTACTTTGTACTAGACATAGGATAGCTTTGTGGTGTCCAATATATTGCCCTTTTTTTACCTTAATTCAATTTGAAGAAGCGTGACATACACTCACACAAATTGCGAAAATCTTATGAGATATCCTCTGATCTGAGAAAAGACTGTCTTCAAATAAAGCAAAATTTTCTTTATTCTTTTCAAAAATCAATGACTAACAGAAAAAAAAAATTCATTAAATTAAAACAGTAACCACTTTTATAATCGATTTTTTTTTTTTTTTTTTTTGCATTACTGTATATAAAAAATCCAAGCCTTAATGATTTAATAAAAATATCCTGATCCTAAAATCCTGATATTTTTAGTATGTATTGATACAACATTCGAATTGGGCATTGAAATGTGCCCTTAGTGTCGCAGCGAAAGAGAGGGGGGAAAAAGCTGTAGCTAACAGTAGCAATCAGAAGACTTCTTGTAGTGAACGGAGTCAGTATATTTTGCGAATTAACAATTTTCATCGTTAAACTGTACTACCGTAAAGTGCTCGACTTCGCATGCAGGTCGTTGGGCTACCGAAGCGGGGGTGCCATCCCCTCCGCAGAGGATCGAAATTGTGATGGCATGTCTTCAGATCATCCTCAGGGATGTTTCCCAGACCGTCGCCAATAGCCCATTGAGCAGCTCTAGTGCGACGTAAATGAACTACTACTACTACTACAGCAATTTTCACTAATTTTTAATTTCCATTATTCATTTTAAAGGCATTTAAAATAAAACATCGGGTAAAACAAATAATTCTTGTACATTTCAAATCAAGATGAACCGTCACCAATAGCCCATTGTGGAGCTCTAATGCGATGTAAATAAAGTACCAACCTACCTCAAATCAAGAGGGAAAAAAGGAAAGAATAAAAAGAATGCTACAGTAGACATTGTTAATTATATGAAATATTATAAAAGAATCATTTTCTTTCGAAACTAGAAATGAAAAGAAGATGAATCGTATAGATCTGAAGTTTATTCAGTGGGGGGGAAATATTCTTTTCGTACAATGAGCTGAAGGAAAGTTGAAACCCTATGAAAAAACACAGGGTGCGTTAATAGCATGATAATGAATAATGATCCCACGAACAATAAGTTTTAGCTATATAATTATTTTTAGTTGTTGTTGTTAATTTTACGTCGCACTAGAGCTGCACAATGGGCTATTGGCG